>NC_055999.1:28170208-28473272 GCF_018446385.1 Zingiber officinale | reverse complement strand
GAAGAAATCTACATTCATCAATCTAAATATCCAAAAGAAATATTAAAAAAATTTGGAATGAAGAATGCAAAAGAAATATCTACCCTATAGCAACCAACACTAAGTTAGACAATGATCTTGAAGGTAAGGAAGTGGATCCAAAGTTGTATCATGTAGTCTCCTATATCTTACAACTAGTATACCCGATATCTTATTTGATGTGGGTATGTGTGTAAGCTTTTAATCTTGTGACAGGAGTCACACTTATATGATTTGATGAAACAAATTCTTTGATACTTAAAGGGAACTCAAAACTTAGGACTATGGTATCCTAGAACTAAAACTTTTGATCTTGTGAGATACTCTGATTCTGATTATGCTAGATGCAAATTGGATTGAAAGAGCACAAGTGGATGAAGTCAATTTCTTGGATTTTTTTATTTAGTTGGTCAAGTTAAAAACAACATTACATAACACTCTCCACAATCGAAGCTAAATATATCGCTATAGGAGAGTATGTATCACAATTATTATGAATGATTCACACTTTAGAGGACTATGGACTCATCTATAAAATGTACAAGTCCTTTGTGAAAATGTGAGTATCATAAACTTGACCAAAAATTTAGTTCATCATTCAATAATACAAAATATTGAAGTAAAACATTATTTTATAAGAGATCATATGACTATAAGTGATATTGTACTTAACTATGTTGAGTTAAAATCAAACATAATCGATATTTTCACTAAACCACTTCTCGAAGTTAGATTTAGTTATTTATGACAAGAATTGGGAATGTACTTAGTAGAATAAGCTCACTATCCTCCATGATCACTCAAGTCAAGTGTAAACCATAAAAGAAGCGAAAACATAAACAAAAATGCATCTCCCAAAAGAAGCGAAAACATAAACAAAAATGCATCTCCCAAGAATTTAAGGAATACCTTATTTGTGTATTAATATATGTTGATTGGGGGTGAGATGCTAGGATCAACTATTCTCGGTTCATAATGCTTCATTGTTTCATTAATTTAACCAATCATGGGGAAGACTAATAGATACTTTATGTGTATTTAATCCGAAGATCATAATTGAACATCTCAACACTAAAACACCCAACATAAGTCACTTCCTTATGAAATATGACTTACCCATACCTGATCAAACATTGGATTGTGAATTGAGCGAGGAAACATCCAAAACCTCTAAAATCAGGCTGGAAAAGCAATATCAAACATATCAATTGATTATGTAAGAAACCTAGTCGATTGATACTTCCATCACCCAGTATAGTGAGTTTACCAGTTGATTGATTGTATTATAAATCGACCAGGTATAGAAGTAGATTGAAGACTCAACTTATTAGTAATAGTCAGTGGTGTAGCCAGAATTTTTAACTAGAGGAAAATTCAATATATTAAAAAAATTAATACACCACAAAATGTATAAAAGTCATATATTATCTTTATAAATTTTTACATTAACACTTTTTGAGATTTCATGTTTTAAAAATGTTGAATAATATCTTAATTATCAATTATATCAAACACATTTCACTTAATATATGATACCAAATAATCATTTACCATATCATCTCCCAACTAATTATGAAGTGATATTTTTATTATTTTCATTGTTAAAAATATTGTCACTATAGTGTGAGTACCTCGTGTTGGTGCAGGTTGCACTAATGATCAAACTCAGGTTTTGATGAATGACAAATTAAGTTAAGTTAGATTTGTTATGATCTAATGATGTAACTGTGCAGGAGAAGTCTAGATAGGTTGACTGGATATCTGCAAGAAATCCAGGTAAGTCGACAGGCTGACCAGATAGCTGGTACGAAGTCCAGATAGGTCGACGGGCTGATCAGATATCTGGCACAAAGTCTAGCTAGGTCAACGGGCCGACCGGGTAGCTGGCATGAAGTTCAGAAAGGTCAACAGGCTGACCGGATGTCTGGCAAAGTGGTAAGTTAAGGTAAGTCACTAGAGGGGAGTGACTTGGTGAGGACGCGTTCCCTGTTTGAGGGAATAGTAGACGTCAATCCAACTTAGATCCATTTCAAAAATCTAAGTTGAGATCTTGATTAGATTATGGTCTCGAGGAAACAGAATCTAATTACTACTCTACTTGTTATATATTTTTCTAACTTTGTTTTGCAGGGTAGTATAATTTTTATTTGCCTCGGACTAACTTTTTCTTATAGCAAAATGGTTTGCTGGAAAAGGTGGTCCGGGTGCTCGGAAGGGATTCGGACGCTCGAAACTAGTCTGGGTGTCGGGAATGCCAAAATCTATCTCAACGTCAATTTAGAGCACATTGATTGGATGGGCTGACATTACGGTCCAAGCGCCCGGAAGGGATCCAGATGCCCGGAACTGCCTATATAAGCAGCCTTCCACCAGGAGCATATACACACAACTTTCTTCTGCGATTGACTTCTTGCGTGCTGCTCCAAAGAAGTTCCTGCAACTCAATCATACGACTTCGATGGCTGAGTGATGCTACTCTGGCGATTGAGTAACACAACTCTAATGACAGAGTGATGCGATTCAAACAACTGAAAGCACATCCTTCAGATCTCAAAGTAGTTGTTGGTATACTTGTTTATTTCTACACTTAGATTATAGATCCGTTGTATTCCTCTTGTAAAGATTTATGAATTATTAATGGATTGCCCAACGAAAGCACTCGATGAGTGCGAGCCTCGGAGTAGGAATCGACGAAGCCTCCGAACCAAGTAAAACTTGGTTTGTTAGCGTTGTTTTTATTTTTCTTTTCTGCTGCGCACTTTAATTCTGTTTCTATTTTTGACAATCGCTATTCACCCCCTCCCTTATAGCATTCTTCATGATCCAACAAGTGGTATCAGAGTGGATACCACTCTGAATTGGTGCAACCACCAATCAGATAAAGGGGGTCTTTTTTAAAAGAAAAATTATATATCGTTTGTTATTAAAAATAATTCTTATGCCTGTTGGTGCAGGTTGCACTAACGGTCTAACTTAAAGTTTTGATGAATGATAGAGTAAGTTAAGTTAGGTTTCTTATGATCTAATAAGTTAACCAAGTGTGCAGGAGAAGTCCAGATAGGTCAACAGGCTGATCGGATATCTGGCAAGAAATCCAGCTAGATCGACGGGTTGACAGGATAGCTAGTACGTAGTCCAGATAGGTCGACGGGCTTACTGGATATATGGCACAAAGTCTAGCTAGGTCAACGGGTCGACTGGATAGATAGGACGAAGTCTAACTAGGTCAACGAGTCGACCGGATAGCTGGCACAAAGTCCAGACAGGTCGACGGGCTGACCGGATGTCTGGCAAAGCGGTAGGTTAAGGTAAGTCACTGGAGAGGAGTGACTTGGTGAGAACGCGTTCCCCATTTGAGGGAACAGTAGACATCGATCCAACATAGATCCATTTTGGAAATCTAAGTTGAGATCTTGACTAGATTCTGGTCTCAAGGAGACAAAATCTAATTACTACTCTATTTTTATAATTGTGCCAAATTTTGTTTTGCAGGGTAGTATAATATTTATTGCCTCATACTAATATTTTTCTTGCAGGTAAAAGCTTTGCTGGAAAAAGTGGTCCGGGTGCCTGAAAGTGATCCGGGTGTTCGGAGCTGGTCCGAACTCCCGGAACTGGTTCGAGGGCCCGGAATGCAAAAGTCTATCTCGTCACAAATGAGGAGCACGCTGATTGCCTAGGCCGACGTCACAGTCCAAGCCCCCGGAAGGGATCTAGGCGCCCGGTCCGAGCGCCCGGAGCTACCCATATAAGAAGCCTACCGCCAGAACATGAAATACAATTTTCTACCATGATTGTTTTATTGCGCACTGCTCCAAAGACGCTCCTGCGACGCTACGAAGCACCTCCGACAACCTTCTACTCAGTTTTAATTTCCTTATTGTTGGTAATTTAGTTTATAGTTCTTGTACTAATCTTGTAACTCTTTTTATGAACTATTAGTAGATTGCCCAATGAAAGCACTCGACGAGTGCGGGCCTTGGAGTAGAAGTCGACGAAGGCTCCGAACCAAGTAAAAACTTGGTGTGATAGCATTATTCTTATTTTTTTGTTTCCGCTGCTTACTCGATTAAGTTTCAACGATCGCTATTCACCCCCCCCCCCCCTCTAGTGAACTTTACATTCCAATAAGTGGTATTAGAGCGAGTACCACTCTAAATTGGTGTAACCATCAATCAGGCAAAGGGGGTCTTTTTTAAAAGAAAAATTATATATCGTTTGTGATTAAAAATAATTCTTACGCCTGTTGGTGCAAGTTGCACTAACGGTCTAACTTAAAGTTTTGATGAATGACAAAATAAGTTAAGTTAAGTTTATTGTGATCTAACAAGTTAACCAAGTGTGCAGGAGAAGTCCAGATTGGTTGACAGGCTGACCAGATATCTGGCAAGAAATCCAGCTAAGTCGACGGGTTGACCGGATAGGTTGTACGAAGTCCAGATAGGTCGACGGGCTGACCGGATATTTGGCACAAAGTATAGCTAGGTCAATGGGCCGACCGGATAGCTAGCATGAAGTCTAGCTAGGTTAACGGGCTGACAGAATAGCTGGCACGAACTCCAGATAGGTCGACGGACTGTCCGAATGTCTGGCAAAGAGGTAGGTTAAGGTAAGTCACTAGAGGGGAGTGACTTGGTGAGGACGTGTTCCCCGTTTGAGGGAATAGTAGGCGTCGATCCAACTTAGATCCATTTCAAAAATTTATGTTGAGATCTTGACTAGATTCTGATCTCGATGAGATAAAATCTAATTACTACTCTGTTTTTATAATTGTGCTAACTTTTGTTTGACAGGGTAGGATAATATTTCTTGCCTCGGATTAATATTTTTCTTGCATGTAAAAGCTTTGCTGGAAAATGTGGTCAGGGCGCACGGAAGGGATCCGGGCGCCTGGAGCTGGTTTAGGTGCCCGGAACTCGTTCAGGCGCCCAAAATGCAAAAGTCTATTAATATTCATTTACTTTTGTTCCGCGCCCGGAACTCCGAAGATTCTGGTTTAGAAAAGTATACTGTGGCAAAATTCCTGAACTTCAAAATGGTTGAAGGAAAATCTGTGGTTGAGCAGACACATGAATTCAAAGTTCAAATTCATGGTCTTGCTGAAGGAGATATGCCATTACCTGAAAAATTTCAGGTCTTGTCTATCATCGAAAAATTGCCTCCAAGTTGGGAAGATTTTGGCATGACTCTTAAACATCGGAGAGGTAAAATCTCTCTAGAAGATTTGATGATTGCCTTAAATATCGAAGAAGAACATCGGAAGCAACATAAAAATGATGATACAAGAATGCCTATGAATTTTATTCCAAAGGCAAATGTAGTAGTCTCATCTGACAAGAAGAAATTCAAAAATCAGAAAATGAAGAACAAGATGAAACCCAACCCAAAGGTTCAAAAGAAAACTGGAACCAAACCTAAGCCTTGCTGGGCATGTGGACAGGTTGGACATTATGCCAAATTCTGCCCTAAGCGAAAGGACAAGAACCAAAGCAATACGTCCAACACCAAGGCACAAGTAAATGTCGTGACTGCTAGTAACGACACCAGCGATAGGTTTGTTACCTTCAAACCCAAACTAAACTTGATCTATCAACCCAATGGATGGTTAGTTTATACAGGTGCTAATTTACACTGTTGTACTGATCACTCTCCCTTCCTTACTTATCAGGTAATTGAAGGCACTTCCGTGACCATGGGGAACCATTCTGCAGCCAGGGTGTTTGGGATAGGACAAGTTGACCTGAGGTTCACCTCTGGAAAAGTCCTGTCACTGCATGAGGTGCATCATGTTCCAGCGGTCCGTCGGAATTTGATTAGCGGATCAAAGTTAGTCCGTGCTGGTTATGAGTTGAACTTCAAATGTAATAAAGTTGTAATATTACATTTAGGAACCTTTATTGGAAAAGGTTACCTTAATGAAGGTTTATTTAAACTCAATGTAGAAAATGCTACTTTAAATAAAACTTCTGATATTGGTTGTTCATATAACATTGAATCTTATGATATGTGGCATGACAGATTAGGACATGTCAATTTTAATACCGTAAAAAGGATGATGAATCTTGACATGATCCCTAAGCATGCTATAAATGATAAGAAAAAATGTGAAATTTGTGTGCAATATAAACAACCCCGTAAACCCTTCAAATCAGTTGATAGAAATTCTGATATTTTAGAATTGATTCATACTAACTGTTGTGAGTTTAACGGTGTAATAACGAGAGACCATAAAAGGTATTTCATTACCTTCATTGATGACCACTCTCATTATTGTTATGTTTATTTGCTAAAAACCAAGGATGAAGTTTTAGATAAATTTATGATTTTTAAATCTGAAGCTGAGAATCAAACCGATAAAACTATTAAGAGTTTAAGGTCTGACAGGGGTGGAGAATTTACCTCGAACCTGTTTCAAAAATTTTGTCAAGATATAGGTATAATCCATGGGGTAACTGCTCCATATAGTCCTTAATCCAACGGTATAGCAGAACGAAAAAATCGAACCCTTGAAGATATGATTAATTCCATGTTAGGCAGTTCTGGGTTACCCAACTTTATGTGGGGGGAGGCTCTATACACTGCATGCCATGTGCTAAATAGAGTCCCAATGAAGTCAAGGGATAAAACCCCATATGAGCTTTGGAAAGGCCGAAGGACAAGTTTGAAATACCTTAAAGTGTGGGGGTGCCTGGCAAAGGTACTAGTACCTGAACACAGAAGGAAAAAACTTGGTCCAAAGACCGTAGATGGTATCTTCTTGGGTTATGCTCAAAATAGTATTGCATATAGGTTCCTGATTATTAAATCAGAAATTCCTGGAATAGATGCAAATACTATTGTAGAACTTCGCGATGCTACATTTTTTGAGGATATATTTCCTATGAAGACGAGAACACCTCAATCTAGTATTTCTACTAGAAATGAGCCTTCTTCCGTAAAGGTCCCATTATCCGTAGTGGGTACACCTTCCTCAAGTCACTCTAGACTAGATGAATCTAGTGAGTATACAGAACCGAGAAGGAGCAAGAGGCAACGTGTGTCTACGGATTTAGGCCAGGACTTTATCACCTATAATATAGAAGGTGATCCTGTGACATATAGAGATGCCATGGCTTCTCCTGAAGCTAAACACTGGAAAGAGGCTATTAAAAGTGAAATGGACTCTATTATCTCTAATGCCACTTGGGAGTTGGTAGATTTACCTCCTAGGTATACCACTATAGGATGTAAATGGGTGTTTAAGAGAAAACTAAAACCTGATGGGTCAGTAGATAAATTCAAAGCCCTCCTAGTTGCTAAGGGATTCAAACAAAAAGAAGGGATTGACTATTTTGACACTTATTCTCCTGTTACCAGAATTACTACAATCCGAGTGTTAATTGCATTAGCATCCATATATCATCTTGAGGTCCATCAAATGGATGTCAAAATGACAATCCTAAATGGAGATCTAGAAGAAGAGATATATATGGATCAGCCTGAGGGATATGTAGTCTCTGGAAATGAGAATAAAGTCTGTAGATTAGTCAAATCTCTTTATGGTTTGAAGCAAGCCCCAAAGCAGTGGTACGAAAAATTTGATAGAGCTATGCTATCGTTTGGCTTTGAAATAAATGACTCTGATAAATGTGTGTATGCTAAAATGAAAGGTGATAATTGTATTATCCTATGTTTATATGTAGATGATATTCAACTATTTGGAACTAACCTTTCAATTATTAATGAGACTAAGACCCTCTTAAGTGGTAAGTTTGATATGAAGGATATGGGTTGTGCTGATATGATTTTAGGGCTGAAGTTGACTCGTTCAACTGATGAAATAACAATTTCTCAGTCACTCTATGTTGAGAGAGTATTAGAGAAATATGGTTATAGCCAAGTTAAATCTGTTATCACACCATATGACCCTTCAAAAACTCTCCACAAGAATAATAGTAGTGTGGCAGTGTCTCAATTAAGATACTCACAAATAATAGGTAGTCTAATGTATTTAGCTAATTGTTCTAGACCTAATATTTCTTTTGCTATAACGAAATTGAGCAGGTTTACCAGCTGTCCGGACAGAACGCATTGGGATGCATTAGACAGAGTACTCAGATACCTAAAAGGTACTATATCCTTGGGCTTGTGGTATGGGAGATTCCCTGTAGTCCTGGAGGGATATAGTGATGCTAGTTGGATAGCAGACACTGCTGAGTGTAAAGGCGTTACTGGTTATGTCTTTACACTTGGAGGCGATGCAGTTGCTTGGAGGTCTGTTAAATAGACGATTATATCCCGTTCTACATCTGAGGCAGAATTGTGTGCTTTAGATACCACAGTAACTGAAGCTGATTGGCTTAAGGGTCTTCTTTCAGAAATTTCCTTGATGGTAAAGCCAATACCTTCTATTTCAGTACACTGTGATAATCAAACAACAATAGCTCAGATTAGAAGCTCCAAGTATAACCAGAAACAGAAGAGACATGTACGAATAAGATTGAAGTCTATTCGTGAGCTAGTGTCTCTTAGAGTGGTGTCATTGGACTTCGTAAGTTCAAAAGACAATATTGCTGATCTACTCACAAAAGGACTTGATTCCGAAAAAATCAAGAGATCCAGTAAGGGAATGGGACTGAGGCCTATCCTGGTTTCATGTATAACGGCAACCCAACCTATCTGATTAGAGATCCCAAGAAGTAGGTTCAATGTGGTATAAACAAGTTATAAGGGTGAACCGTAAGCATCAAATTGATTGAGATGTAATCTCATAGTCTCTTCCCTGGATAGATGCTTGACTGCTAGTAAGGATGAGCTTGGAGGCTCTTAATGAGTTCAAGGTCTTATTGACAGGATGCTTGCAGTACATCCTTGGAGAACTCACCTATGTAAGTGTAACTGTGTGGCCGCAGTGTGGGGGGTCTAGGCAACTCCCCTTAGCACTTATGAAACAAGATTCGGTGGCATGGCCGTAATGCACCAACCCAGAAGGATTCAACCGTCGCCCGTGATGAGTTGTTACCATTTGACTTCACATATAAAAAGGTTTAAGTTCAAGACCTAGTTCACTTCAAACCTATGTGAATAAGATTGGTGTACTTAGGTGAAAATTCAAACCGAAAGGTATTTTCACTAAAAGCTCATTGCAACCTAGCCTCAGGACATATTTTTTTTTGTTTTTTGTTTTTAACTGAAATGATTTGAATTTGTCGGGGATTGTTGAATTTTGTTTTAAATTCAAAGCATTTTTTGTAGTGTTTTTAGTCTCACATTGCTAAGTGGAGAAGCTTGGAAGGGCTTATATAGGAAGCCCTTCCATCCTTGCTTAGCAATGATAAGAGGACCTACACGCATGCGCGGGCCAAGCCCAAATCGAGTGGATTTGGGGGGTTCGAGCCAGAAATCCATAAATCGGGCGTCACGTGCGCGATTAATGTGCGCAGGGGGGTGCAAATCCCCAGCCCGTGGGCCTTGCGCTCACGGGCGGCCCGGTCTGTTTTTGCTTTTTGGTTCAGTCTGAACCAAACCAGTTTGGTTTCCGGTTCTGGTTCGGTCTGAACCAAAACAAACCAGAGTTTAGTTCCGTGCGTGAGGAAGGGACGCGGACTTCGGTTTTGTTCCGTGCGTGAGGAAGGGACGCGAACGCGACACTGAGGCGCGTTTCCTCGCTAGCGAAGCAGGGCTTCGTACCTTCTCAGAGTGAATAAAAGGGGACTTGCAGCACCTCTATTCTTCACTCAAGCCTCGAGCTTTCTCCCTTCTCTGTACGATTCTTTCTGCTTTCTTCTCATCTTTTTTGTCCTGAGGCTTGGTCTTCCGGCGATCTGAGGTTGGGTCCGAGTGTCGCGTCCGGTTTGGAGTGCACCTACGGACGAGACGAGCGGTTGTCTGATCTTGGGGGAATTTTGCCGGAGAGCCTTTGCACCGTGAGGCGGCAATAAATTCTCTAAGGACAGTCGACGTGCTGATGCTTCAACCGGATAACTATATTCTAAACCCTACTCCTTTATTTATCTATCTATTGCATGCTTATTTTTGTGCAAATATAATACTGCTTGTATTGCTTTATTATTTTACAACACCACATAGTAAAACTCCAAAACAACGTCGAGTTATACAATGCCAAGCCCATAAATACGTAATGCAAGTAAAGTAGGAAACAAACCAAAAACTGTCCTCGGATGTGATGTGGGATCAAAAAACAGGATACTCCAAGCGACTCCACAATCATCTACATGCTACCTAAGGAAAACAATGCACAAATGGGGTGGTGAGTACGGGTCACTCAACGAGTAATAGAAAAGATAGTGCATGGTCTATATAAAATATGAAGATCAAAGTATACAGTCTTAGTAGGGAAATAAGAACACGATTATATATGGAATAATCAATGTACATATCCCTAACTGACATAATAATTGCACATAATCATAACTGACATAATCAATATATATACCCAATCTAGAACAACATATATGATATAGTGATCAGTAAACTCACTAATGATCAATAACAGATCTACTCGTAACACCTGAGTAATATAAGCAACAGCATATACATGTAGGATATATGAACATGTATGAAGCATGACAACCAAATGCAACAATCATATTTCAAATAAATGCAATATATCATAATCATATGTAGCTAGTAACTACTAGGTATATAGGCAAATATATCTCCAAGAGATGCACTGCGCATCATATGCATATGCATGTATGCACCACTCCTATAGACCGCTCACAGCCACCACTACATTTGAGTAACTGAACGGGCAAGACTGTGACAATTGTTCGCATCTCCACGCTACCACTACATCAATGTAGCCGAGACAGGTAGGATGCAAAGTAGCTATCTAGCTACATAACAATGAGGGTCACTATCTACATGACTCCATGCGACCACTACACAGAGTGGTCGAGCGAGCATGAAAGGACAAGCTCCACTCCAAGCTACCACTCCACCCTTGAATGGCCGAATGGTCAGCTAAAAATGACTGACAACCTGCTCAACCATAATGGAGACATTTGATTGTCAACATGCAGTATAATGATGGGCATGATGTAATAATCATGATACAGACACAGTCATCTTCTATGCAACAACACAATAAACATAAATACCTCCAGTACATGATCCATCAAACACCTATATCTATAGGTATAGGTAGATCCAACAAGTGTCCACTAAATATCAAATATAGTAAGTAACAACACCTAAAATACACACTAGACACGTATGCACCCTACAACGATTAACAATTACCTAAATCGCATCATATCTTCTCAGTGCCCTGGTAATCCTAAATCGCATCATATCCTCTCCGTGTCCTGGTAATCCCACAACAAAGCCCTTCAGATTACTCTCTTTTTCATTCCAGTATCTGACTCTATGAACACAATCCTGCAAGTCTTGTTGTTCAACCTTCATTTGCTGAAATATTAAACATCAAGCTACAAAATCCGTGATGTCTCTCTTCATGTCATCCCACCAATAGGAACACTTCAAATCTCTATACATCGTATATTGCCTTAATGTATCGCATATCCAGATTGGTGTGCTTCCTGTTATAACTCCTCTTGAACAGGATGTGACTCAAGAACACACATAATCTTCCACGGAGATAATGAATCTCATATAAATGATGTCTCCACATTTTTAGAATGAAAATGGTAGCTACTAATTTCAAATCATGAATCAAATAATTCTTCTCATGATCTTTCAGGTGTCGAAAAGCATATGATACTACTTGTTCACGCTGCATCAAAACTGCACCTAACCCCTGGTACAATATATTTGTGTAAAGTATAAATCCGTCTACACTAGAAAGTAAGATTAAGATGAGTGCAGTTATTATTCTTCATTTCAACCCCTGAAATTGGTCTCGCATGCATCTGTCTAGGTAAGTTCCCTACCCTTCCTAGATAATCCAGTCAACAACATAACAATACTGGAGAAACCCTCAACTAATCTTCGGTAATATCCAGCCAGACAAAGGAAGCTACGAGTCTCCTATACAGACTTTGCCTATTCCCAATTGGTAATAACCTCTATCTTCTATGGGTCCACTGATATACACTACTAGAGGCAATGTGTCCCAGAAATCCCATAGAAGGCAATCAACACTATTGAACTTCGCATAGAGATGTTCTCATAAAAGCATCTCCAGAACTATGCAAAGATGGTGTTCGTGATCCACCTTAGATCGGAAATATATCATAATATTATCAATGAAGACAATTACAACTAATCCAAAGTCCCTAGGAATACAAAATTCATCAAGTTCATGAAAACATCTAGGACACTATAATCCTAAATGGAAATGCCAAGGTCTCATAACGTCTGTACAACAAGCACACTTAACTGTAGGATCACTGGCAACGAGTCTATAATCTGATCACCAACTACAAATCACCAAATCTATAAATATCATAAACATGCTACTCCCTATGTCACTATCTATAAAAATAATACTAAATAATAGACCATCAAATCAAATATCTACTAATAGATCATCAGAAAATCATATATCATAACATCTGATTTCATAATATCACCAACCCCTAATCATCTTCAATATCAATCAAACCTAATAGTTTCATGAGGAATTAATAGAATTGAAGGAAATCGCCCATCCTTCAACATTTACTGCCAACAAATTTAAATATATCCACTATGGTTCAACACCACCTTCTTTGCATCATTACAAGTCATATATCACTATGTACATCAAGGATATCTAACCATAACCAATTGGTCCATGAGTTAGGATCTCCTATGGAGCAACATTAGGCAAGTTGACTGATCATTATCTTATAAACCATCATGCCACCAAAGGAGATAGAGAAGTATTCTCTCTCAAAACTCCATAAAGTAATCACCAAGTGATGCCTTGTTCTTAAAAATCATCTTCTACATCTTCCTTCACGTGGTGCCTGGTCACGTAAAGGATAAGCAGCTAACTTCATCTCTTTCACATCAATACAAGTCATTTATCCAAATGTACTCTCCATGTTATACACCCGAGTAACAGTTGTATCTCATAAGTATTAAGCAACTAGCTTTACACTTTTCTACATCATTGGGGCTCATCTATCCAAATGTACCCTTTAAGCTACCTACCCAAGTAGGTATAGTCCATGGTCAAAGTCCCCATGGAATAGGATATATCAATTCCTTTCTACGTCTATACAAGTCATGCACTCATATGTACCTTCCAGGTTATCTAAACAAACATAAGGAATTCATGTATTAGAATCTCCATGAAATAGAGTAAGTCGGTCCTTTACTAACCGAACCGACAAGAGTAAATCAGTCCTCTACTAACCGAACCAACAAGAGTAAATCAGTCGTCTACTGATTGAACCAACAAAAGTAAATCCATCCTCTACTGACTAAGTCAACAAGGGTAAATTGATACTCTATCGACCGAGCCAATATGAGTATTGTTATGTTCCACAAGTGTACAGAAATGTCGCAAGTAATATAAAAGATTATCGTATCCACATGGACTGGAATAAGCACTAGAAATATCTCAAAGCAAATTAGCTAAACAACTAATCAATTGGTTTCAAATGCTAAGGATGAAAAATAAATCTAAAATGAAAGATTAACAAACAAGAGTTTGGGGTTTGAGTTATGATAAAGGGAGGTTCTAGGAGTTTTGGTTTCTTTGTAAGATCTCTTGAATGTATATGGTTTACCAATTCTTATTTCTCAATTGTCTAATATTTGTAGAAGGTTGCCGGTTCTCTCTTGCAATAGATAACCGGCTTAGGACTGAAAAATGTACCTAAATGTGATCAATTAGATATGAACCTACGTTGTCCTTACACAGGATTGCACCTATTACTATGCTTCCCTCGGATGTCAACATAGAAGTTCATAGCTACTTAACCCATAAAGATACAAGGATTGAATCATAAAATCTATCCTACCCTCTTAAATATTCTCATTTCCCCTTCAAGGTTATCCCTCAAACGTCCTTACACGGGCTTGCACCTATCACGTGGATCCCTCGGAAAATCGACGGAGAGTTAATCTCTACAAAGTCCATAAGATATCCAAACAATCAATCAAGAATGAGAATTAAGCCCTAATCACAATTAATCATTCAAGATCCAATCGATACAAACTAGGCAACATCATAGAAACAAAGAAATGGCAAATCCACAAGAGTTTACATCAATTTATCTCACAAATACTCCCTCCATCCTAGAACAAAAAGATCTACTCCATAAAATGAAGAAAGAAAACCAAAGATAAGAAGATTACAAGCATTTCTTCAATCCCAATCCAATAAGAGGAGAGAAAGAAAACTTATCTACAATATAGCTCCATCTTCGGATCCAATCCTCGCTCCCGGAGTCGAATTCGCTAAGATCTCCCTTTAGATCGCCCAAAAATCCCCCCAAGAATGGGAGGAATCCACCAAAACTTGCTTTCTCCCAAAGGGGAGAAGATCCCCTTTCAAATCTTCAAAGAGGCTTTAAATGGGGGCTTTCGGGCGCCACACGACCCTGAGGCATGGCCATGTGAGGTTCACACGGCCAGAGCCTTTCCCCTCTCTGCCATCCATACACGGCCGTTTGGTGTACACGACCGTGGACAACTCCCATCAAGACCTCCAAGCACGGCCGTGTAGATCCACACGGCCTGGACTGCCCCAGCTTCTGGAAACCTGGCACGGCCATGTGGTGCACATGGCCAGAACACTTTAAGCGCTGGGAACCCTGCACGGTCGTGTGATGCACATGGCCAGGGCCTTCATAGTCTCTAGAAACCTTACACGGCCATGTAGATCCACACGGCCATGTAAGGATTGAACTCTGATTTGCTTCAAAACTTGGCAGTCGTGTGAGGTTCACACGGCCAGGCCAAGTTCCTTGTCTGTTTCTCCTGGTTGACCACACATCCAGAGCACTCCACCCAGGCAGGGCCGTGTGTGGCACACGACCAAGCGCTTTCTCCAATTCTTAGCTCATAAGTTTGTCCAAGAATGTAGAATCTTCACCAAATTCGACTCTTGTGTACAAAAAATGCACAAAAAGCAGATCTCCGAACAAAAAGAGTAAATATGCTAAAAGAAAAGCTGGAAGTATAAAAATGCATAGATCAAGCAAGCTCAAAGTATGTAAATGTGCGTCAAAACATGTATAAAAGTATATAAAATCTACGCACATCACACCTCCAGACTTAAACCTTTGCTTGTCCTCAAGCAAAATGCTGCAATCTAAATTCATATGTTCTACAACGCATTCATAAACCCTAATCTACTTTCCTAACTCTATCAAAGAGTTCCAATAACAAGCATAATCATGGAAACAAATCAAGTATGGCTCAAGCTTAAGTATCCTGTGCACAGTGTAAAAGTAACTCAAAAACCCTTCAAGTTTCAATCTATGTCCTAGTCAAGTCATCATCAAATTTGAATTCCTAATATTTCCGGTGAGAGACAAGTAACCAGTGATAGATACTTACTTTCCACTCACTTGGTTCATATTTCTCAACCAACCCAAGGTCTCAAAGGTGTGCTCAATCTCAAGAGAAGCTAAGCAGTCATTTCCCAGTAACCTAACTCGGTCTTAAAGGGGTGACTTGCTAGATTCCACTCACGACAACTGTTTTTTTATATCCCTTTTTTTTTCCATTGCTTTTCTTTTTCAATTTTTTTCATAAGTATTTGCATTGGGCAAATCTTATTTCACAAGTGTACTTTTAGCATAAATGTTGGGATATTTTAATTTTTCCAAATGAGGTTTCATGAGTTGAGCCTCATCCAGTAACGAAAATGAAGTTTGAAAAATCACCATGGAAACCTAGTAATAAGCAAACAAGATGAATCATGACTATTTCAATGATATCAACCATTCAAGCATCAAGTCAAAGTGTAGTGAAAGTAAGATTCTTAAGGTCAAGCCAAGACTAAAACTCATCTTCATATGATTCTTAGCTTATTTCATGCTACCCAAGATAGAGAAAAGAAGTACATAAAGCTTACTACTAGCATCATTTACAACATCATGAATCTAGATAATGAACGTGCTAATATTTTATCTTGAATCCAAGAAAGCATAAAAGTGAAGATTGATGTTCTCAAGATGTTTGCCAAAAAATTTCAAAAGATAATCAAATGACTATCAAAACAAACACTTAAGCAAGACAATCAAAATAGAATGCAAAACAAAAACTACACATGCAGAAAACAAGAAAACAATCAAGTTTGACACCCCCCCAGACTCAAACTCTTTCATCGTCCCGATGAAATCAATATGGTGGAGGTGGAGGTAGATCAGGAAATTCAGGCAGAATAAAAGGGAAATAATCCATAAACCACCTTACTTCATTTCTAACAAACATATGATACTCGAAAAGTTTGTCAACATCATCTTGGAAAAACCTCATATACCCCCGAAAATCTTCATTAAACTCAAAATGGGTCCTATAGGAATTCATAAATTGAGAAATCTTTTCACATAATTCCCTCTCACTCCTAAAACAATCTTGTAACTTTTTAAATTGTTCCTCTTCCATGTGTTCCTTACTTGTAAGGAATTCATTAGTCGAGTCTAGATCATTATGAATATTGTTCAAAACAGAGTGAAGTTCTTGGAAAATAAAACTATGGACATCTTGACTAGCCTTGGGAACATTCCTTGAAGTAAAAGATGACAATGTTCTAGATTGTTGCCTAGCTAATTTCAAACACCAATTTTCTTTATCATGGATGGTAGTAAGATCATGATTTGGCAATTTCAAAGGAAAACCATTTTTAATAATTAGACTGAATCCATGTTCTTCACGCTTAATCATTTTAATTGCTAAACATGAATCTAAATCCAATCCACAAGATTTTTCAACCATTTCCAATTCACTTAAATCACACCCTAATACTAAAGCTAATTGAGTAAGTAATCCTCCTAGAACAATAGGTGTAGTAGAATCTAATTTTCCTAATTTCACCAAATGTTTAAGAAAGAAGTAACCAGAATTAATTGGTACATTTTCAACCATTGCCCATAAGCAATACAAATCCATAAGTCTTATCGATCCCTCTTTATCTTCTCTTCCAAATATGATATTCTTCATGACTAAATAAGCATAGTTACAAATCGGGTTAATAATGTGAAGAACTCTAGAATTATGAGGGTTAAAATGTGATTGTTCAGAAATGTGTTGCCAAAAACGTGAATTTTCAAACTGAGGTAAAATTGTACACAAATCATGTTGGACCCCGTGGTAGTTTTGATGTGATCAACCAAGTTGGTTAGGTCCTGCTGTTTTTGATCCCTGTGTCTGAGTGTGCAGGAGCTTAGGAACACAAGAAGTCGAGCGGAAGACGCAGCTAGCGAGAAGGACGGCACGGGAAGGGAGCCGACGGGCTCGGTGCGTCCGAAGGACGAGAGAGCTGCGGAAGAGTACTCCGGTGGGCGTGAAGAGCATGCGCGGCGTTCGAGGGACGTGAAGCTGGGATGGAAGGCTGCTCGAGGAGAAGGCCGGAAATTGGGTTCGGGTGAGCCCTATTTCGGTTGGCCGAAATCACCCAAACAAACGGAGTTTCGGAAGACAAAGTGAAGAAGAAAAGGAGTCAAAAGAGGTTGGAAGTTACTGTAGCAGAAATTACTGTAGCAGGAACTTTGAAGGCGCCTTAAACACATTGAAGGCGCCTTGAATGGATTGTTTAAGGCACCTTGAGCAGGCCACTTTGACCGTTTGCGCTGCGGATAAAGTTTTATCCGCAGATTGAGTTAGAGGCGCCTTAAACCCTGTTGGAGGCGCCTTGGACTCTCGGGATAAGATTTCCAGGGCCTATATAAAGGCCCCTGGAGCTAGGAATTCAACAACAACTCAAGCATTCAATCTGTAAGCAATTCCTAAGCAACTAGTGAGCTTCCAAAGTGTAAAAGACTTCTTCGCCTTCAGAGAAGGAGATTTTTCTTACTACGCTTTTTCTACTGTCCTAGATTAACAACCTCCTTGGTTGTAACCAGGTTAAATCCCTGAGTCTCTTCTGTTTTTATTTCTTTTTCTGTTTCTTTGAATTTAGTTGCTATTATTTTATTACTGCATTTATTTCTGAGTTGAAATCCGAGGAGGGTATTTTTATTTTTGTTTTCAGCAATTCACCCCACTCTTGCCGGTCTCCGCTGCACCTACAAATCATTCTGAGGCAACTCATAACAAGTGTTAAAATCACTTAATGTCCATGCATAATCATCATAAACAGCCGAAAACTAAGTTTACCCCCACCTTGAACATTATCAACTACTATAGAACTTAAAAATTCAAAAATAATTCTAGGGTAGGTAGGGTATTTCATATTCATTAAATCATTCCAACCTATTCTTTCAAATAACCAATTCAAATCATCCCTAAACCCTAGAGTTTCCAAAGTTACTTCATCAATAAACTTAGTGCTCACAAGAGGATGTTTACATAAAGAAGTATATCTAAGTTGTTGCTCTTCACTAGAGAAAATGATATCAAAGTTATTAGAGATACCTTTAAAACAAGACTACCTCCCTTTTATTGCAACCATCTTCTCTTTTCCTTTTCCCGTGGATGAAGTCTCCTTAATCACATTTGCCATGAAGAAACGATTCAATCTTCTCAGGAAGAATGAGAAAGAAAAGTTAGAAGAAGTAGTCTGAAACCTTAGAAATAGAAAAATGAGAAAAGAGGATAAAGAAGAGGATGTGCGGCAGTACACGACCGTGTACCGCCCACACCCTTTGCCCTAACCCTTTTAGAGGGTATAGAATGGGCCGTGTTTCTTTACACGACCTTATTCACGCCCCATCACACGGCCGTGTATAAGACACGGCCATACCCATCTTCTTTTCTGGAATTCTTCACACGGCCATGTCTGGGACACGGCCACAACTTCCTTCTTCTCGACTTTCCTCACACGGTCGTGTCTGGGACACGGCCTTCTGAGTTCTCTTCTCTGGATTTGGCACATGGCCGTGTTTGGTACACGGCCGAAGAACTCTCCTTCTCTGGATTCTTTGCACGGCCGTGTCTGGTACACGTCCATGCTCCCTTCCTTCTCTGCAGACTTCACACGGCCGTGTCTGGTAGACACGGCCAGGTCATCTTCCTTCTCTGCATCCTTTGCCTGGTCGTGTACAACACATGACCATGCCCTGTTTTAATCCATTTGATGTTTATTCTCCTAATCCACTTCTCAAATACTTCCATGCCCATGAAGAAGTCATGGTTAGCTCATGGAAGTAGATTTTAACCTGAAAACAAAACTAAAACATAGTGAAAACAAAATAAAGATGAAAATACAAAATACAACTAACTAAAAGAACCCTTGGGTTGCCTCCCAAGAAGCGCTTGTTTAGGGTCTTTAGCTCGACCAATCCAACTTATTCTTCTCGTTTCCTTGCCCTTGGAGGGCAGACATATTTTTCATTTTTGTTGAGAGGTCTCCTCCCAACATCCTCCACCAAATTGTTCTTTTCATTAGGTGTCCTTCCATGAGGATGGAAATTCCATTCCTTAAGTTTGTAAATGCTTTCCCTACTACAAGCATTTAAAAGAGAAGAAACATGGTTAGAGACATTAGATAAATCATACTCCAGCCGTTCCTTACCAATTACCAATGATAACTTATGATTTTTAACATCAATAATTGCTCCAGCTGTAGCAAGGAATGGTCTTCCTAATATGATAGGAATTTTAGGGTCCTCTTCCATGTCCAACACAACAAAATCTGTGGGAATAATACTCCCACCAACTTCTACTGGCACATCTTCAATAATACCCATAGGGTACCTGCAGGAATGATCAGCAAGTTGTTGTGCCATAGTAGTAAGTTTAATGTTTTTGAGACCTAACTTATTACAAATTGAATAGGGAATGAGGCTAACACTTGCCCCCAAATCACAAAAAGTTTTTTCAATGAATTCTGTTCCTATATTGCAAGGAATATAAAAGCTCCCTGGATCCTTCAATTTCGGGGAAGTGTTCTTCACCAAAAGAACGTTGCATTCCTCAGTTAGTGCAATGGTCTCTACATCTCCTCTCTTTCTTTTATTTGACATGATGTCCTTCAGGAATTTAGCAAACTTTGGCATTTGAAGAATAGCATCTATAAGAGGAACTTCAACGCATATCTCTTTAACCTTCTCCAAAAATTTGCCAAAGTTTTCATCCTTTTTAAGCATATTGAGTCTTTGGGGAAAAGGGATAACTTTGCTTTGATGGTTCAGTGGAAGAGTCTCTTCAACCTCAATGGTATTCTCCTCATTATTAAAAATCTGACTAGGTGTAGGAGGAGAGAGATCTTCTTCATTTTGCATCCCTTTTTGAGCAGTCACTTGGGGATTTCCCAAGGTCCGTCCGCTCCTAAGCTCAATTATGTTGCAATACTCCATAGGGTTTACATCAGGTTTTCCAGGAAGTTGTCCTGGTGCTCTAGAAGATGAGGAAGCTAGCTGGGTAATTTGGCTATCCTGAATCTTTTGATGCTTTTCAGAATTATCCATTCTCTGAGTAAGCTTCAATAGATCCTGCTTCATTTCATTTTGATTGGAGATAATTTCTTCAAGCATCTTTTCAATTTTGGATGTAGGAAAGCCTTGAAAAGATTGTTGCTGAAAATTTTGTTGCCCAGATTGAAAATTTGGTCTTGCCCCCATAGATGGTCCTTGATCCTGATTATTTCTGTAAGAGAAATTTGGATGATTTTTCCATCCAGGGTTGTAAGTATTTGAGTATGGGTTGTTCTATCTTTGATTGAAACCCATGATTGCATCGCATTGCTCCAATTGATTAATTTGTGCAGTGATAGCTCCCAATGGACATGAGTCATTTGAATGTTTTGAACTCCCACATACTTCACAAGATATAGCAATGACATTTACCATATTTGAACTAGTCCCCATATTCTCAAATTTTTTTGTACGAGCATCAAGTTTTGCAGCCAATAAAGTCACTACATCAACATCAAACTTTCCTGATGCTTTTGTTATTGGGTTTATTGAAGGATGACCACCACTTCTTTCATTTTCCCATTGATGATGATTTTGTGCTACACTCTCTATGATTTCCTCAGCTTCATCCAAATTTTTATTCATGAGTGCCCCTCTAGCAGCTAAATCAAGGGACACTTTGGTATGATAATTAATACCATTATAGAAAGTATGCAACACTAACCATCTTTCCAAACCGTGGTGAGGGCATTGTCTGAGCATACTATTGTATCTATCCCAAGCTTCAAATAGAGATTCTGAGTTAGCTTGTTTGAAACTTGCAATCAAATTCCTCGTATGAGCAGTTTTACTTGGGGGATAGAATTTATCAAGGAATTGTTTCTCAAATTGTTCCCAAGTGGTGATACTGTTGGAAGCCAAAGAATTCAACCATTGCTTGGCCCTATCTCTCAAAGAAAATCCAAATAATAATAATCGCACTGCTTCTGGAGGAATACCATTCATTTTCATTGTCCCACATATTTCATAAAAGACCTCTAAATGTTGATTAGGGTCTTCATGTGGTCCTCCACCAAATTGATTTTGCTGCACCATGGAAATAATTGCAGGTTTGATCTCAAAATTATTTGCCTCCACTGAGGGTCTTGAAATACTAGATCAAAAACCCCTAGCATAAGGTGCTGCATAATCCTTTTGTGGTCTATTAGCCATGTTTAAATGCTCTTATTCTTCAATTTGTCTCTACAGAATTCTTCTTCTATGAAATGTTCTATCAATTTCAGGGTCAAGAGGAAAAAATTCTCTTGCAAAGTTAGATCTTCGCATACAAAGAACAAGATTGCAATAGAAATTAAATCAAACAAAGAAATTAAAAATAGAGAAAGGTAAGATTGGAATGTTAGAAAACAAAAAAAAATGCAGAAATAAAATTGCTACAAAAGAATTTCCAAGAAGTTAGAAAGTAAATAGGAAAATGAAAATAGAAAACTAGAGATTAGTTACAAATATGCAAATGAAAAGAAATAGAAATGTTATGTTTAGTCTAACTCAATTGATAATCTCCAATGTTATAGCGCAGTCTCCGGCAACGGCGCCAAAAACTTGTTACATTCCGCAAGTGTACGGAAATGTCGCAAGTAATATAAAAGATTATCGTATCCACAGGGATTAGAATAAGCACTAGAAATATCTCAAAGCGATTTAGCTAAACAACTAATCAATTGGTTTCAAATGCTAAGGATGAAAAACAAATCTAAAATGAAAGATTAACAAACAAGAGTTTGGGGTTTGAGTTATGATAAACGGAGGTTCTAGGAGTTTTGGTTTCTTTGTAAGATCTCTTGAATGTATATGGTTTACCAATTCTTATTTCTCAATTGTCTAATATTTGTAGAAGGTTGCCTGTTCTCTCTTGCAATAGATAACCGGCTTAGGACTAAAAAATATACCTAAATGTGATCAATTAGATATGAACCTACGTTGTCCTTACACAGGATTGCACCTATTACTATGCTTCCCTCGGATATCAACATAGAAGTTCATAACTTCTTAACCCATAAAGATACAAGGATTTAATCATAAAATCTATCCTACCCTCTTGAATATTCTGATTTCCCCTTTATGTTTATCCCTCAAACGTCCTTACACGGGCTTGCACCTGTCACGTGGATCCCTCAGAAAATCGAGTGAGAGTTAATCTCTACAAAGTCCATAAGATATCCAAAAAATCAATCAAGAATGAGAATTAAGCCCTAATCACAATTAATCATTCAAGATCCAATTGATACAAACTAGGCAACATCATAGAAATAAAGAAATGGCAAATCCACAAGAGTTTACATCAATTTATCTCACAAATACTCCCTCCATCCTAGAACAAAAAGATCTACTCCATAAAACAAAGAAAGAAAACCAAAGATAAGAAGATTACAAGCATTTCTTCAATCCCAATCCAAGAAGAGGAGAGAAAGAAAACTTATCTACAATATAGCTCCATCTTCAGATCTAATCCTCGCTCCCGGAGTCGAATTCGCTAAGATCTCCCTTTAGATCGCCCAAAAATCCTCCCAAGAATGGGAGGAATCCACCAAAACTTGCTTTCTCCCAAAGGGGAGAAGATCCCCTTTCAAATCTTCAAAGAGGCTTTAAATGGGGGCTTTCGGGCGCCACACGACCCCGAGGCATGGCCGTGTGAGGTTCACACTGTCAGAGCCTTTCCCCTCTCTGCCATCCATACACGGCCGTGTGGTGTACACAACCGTGGACAACTCCCATCAAGACCTCCAAGCACGGTAGTGTAGATCCACACGGCCTGGACTGCCCCAGCTTCTGGAAACCTGGCACGACCTTGTGGTGCACACGGCCAGAAAACTTTTAAGCGCTGGGAATCCTGCACGGTAGTGTGATGCACACGGCCAGGGCCTTCTTGGTCTCTAGAAACCTTACACGACCATGTAGATCCACACGGCCATGTAAGTATTGAACTCTGATTTGCTTCAAAACTTGGCACGGCCGTGTGAGGTTCACACGTCCAGGCCAAATTCCTTATCTGTTTCTCCTGGTTGACTACACGGCCAGAGCACTCCACCCAGGCAGGGCTGTGTGTGACACACGGCCAAGTGCTTTCTCCAATGCTTAGCTCATAAGTTTGTCCAAGAATATAGAATCTTCTCCAAATTCGACTCCTGTGTACAAAAGATGCACAAAAAGCAGATCTCCGAACAAAAAGAGTAAATATGCTAAAAGAAAAGTTGGAAGTATAAAAATGGATAGATTAAGCAAGCTCAAAGTATGTAAATGTGCGTCAAAACATGCATAAAAGTATATAAAATCTACGCACATCAAGTATGCAAGTACTATCCACTACCCAACTAGTAATAGCAAGAGTTGGTATGTGACTCTAACTCTCACTCAACTAGTAGTAGCAGAAACTAGTAATACTGGTGATATGGTAGGAGGAATCCCCTGAGACTGTAATCCCTGATCTCCAATAGAGTCCTATAAAACTAAACAGTGGGTGTCCCACACATGTCATATATGCTACAAATAACTAGACAAGTGCCAATAGAAGTATATGATAATAGTATATAAGCATACCTCCTATAGCTTGGAGATGTCCTATCACTGTCTGGTCTCAAAACTCGAACAGACACTTCTAGAAAATAAATCACGAAATCTAAAACACAAGAAATAAGTCTTGTAAACTTGCAGCTCTGATACCAATAAATTGTCACGCCCCAGAGGAGTCCCTGCCCGGCAAATCGACAGCATATCCCCTGTGAAAGTGATAATTAAAACCTGAATACATAGCCACATGACTGTACAATAATAATATCTATAACCCACATGATTGGAAATAACAAACACAACCACGCAGTTGTATATGCAACTCATATGGCTGGAAATAATCACAACCACGCAGTTATATAAGAAGCCCATGCAATTGTACTAAAAATAGAGTGGAAGATAAAAGGAAAACCCATAAACCAAAAACAACTTACTGCTAGTCAGCTAGACTTCACACAACCACAACAAGATGAATATAAGGCACCACATAGCAAAACTCTAATCGAGTTATACAATGCCAAGTCCACAAGTACGTAATGCAAGTAAAACAGGAAACAAAACCAGAAACCATCCTTGGATGTGACATGAGATCGGCAGACAGGATACTCCAAGTGACTCCACAATCATCTACCTACTACTTGAGAAAAAAGATAATACAAAAATATGGTGGTGAGTGCGGGTCACTCAGCGAGTAATAGACAAGATAGTATATGGTCTATATAAAACATGGAGATCAAAATATACAGTGTCAGTAGAGAAATAAGAACATGATATTATATGACATAATTAATGCACATAACCCTAACTAATATAATAAATGCACATAATCATAACTGACATAATGAATACAAATACCTAATCAAGAACCAACACAAATAGAATAGTGATCAGTAAACTCACTAAGGATCAACAACAGATCTGCTCATAATACTTGAGCAATATAAGTGATAGCATATACATGTAGAATATATGAACATGTTTGAAACATGACAACCAAATATAACAATCGTATCTCAAGCAAATATAACATATCATAATCACATGTAACTAGTAACTACTAGATATGTAGGAAAATATATCTTTAAGAGATGTGTCGTGCATCATATGCATTTGCATATATGCCACTCCTACATACCGCTCATAGCTGCCACTACATCTGAATGACCGAATGGGAAGGACTATGATAACTGTTTGCGTCTCCAAGCTACGACTATATCAATGTGGCTGAGACAGACAGGATGCAGAGTAGCTATCTAGATATATAACAATGAAGGTCATTGTCTGTGCGACTCCATGCCACCACTACATATAGTGGTCGAGCGGGAACAACAGGATAAGTTCCACTCCAAGCTACCACTCCTCCCCTGAGTGGTTAAATGGTTAGCTAAAAATAACTGACAACCCGCTCAACCATAAGGGAGATATTTGATTGTCAGCATATAGTGCAATGATGGACATGATGTAATAATCATGATACAACACAATCATCATCAATGCAACAACACAATCAACATAAATACCTCCAGTACATAATCCATCAAACACCTATATCTATAGATATGGGTAGATCCAATAGGTGTCCACTAAATATCAAATACAATAAGTAACAACACCTAAAGTATACACCAGACATGTAAACATCATACAATATAGGTGTAATCATCATGATACCTCCAATATCACACCAGACACATATGATCATTAACATAAGTATTATCGACATGATCCCTCCAATAGTGCACATAAGACACATATGCACACATAATATAGGTATAATCAACATGACTCCTCCAATAGTAAACACCGAACATGTATGCACACACAACATACAAATGTATAGACAACATGATCACTCTTACAGCACATACCAATCATGTGTACACTCAATATCATATGCATAATCAACATGTTAACTCAGTCAACAAGACATCCCCCATAATACATACTCCACATGTATATACACAACAGAGTATAGATATCCAAAGTCAAGACTATATATAAAATAACTAGATCATCTCTAAGGTTAGGCAAATAAGTATTAAGCAGGATAACAAATGAACAGATTTAACGTAAAGTAACCTAATCCATCTATCAAAAATAACCATGCACTAAGTTCAAAGAACTAAAGAGGCCAAGGAAGAAATATCCGCCTTTAAAGTATAGCTCATGTCAAGTATATCCCACTTCAAGACACTCGTCCCTAATCAAAGTCATGTGATCACATAATGTATTAAGCTAATTACGTATGAAGTAAATAGCTAAATAAAATCCCCAATGTAATTAGAGTAACTCTAATTGAATATGATATTTGATTAATACCCCAATTAATCTTAATCATACTACAACCTAATTAGATTAGGTTTATAGATGAATCATTAATTAACCAATCATTTAATCCAATATTATCTACAACTTACCCTAAATGCATATCCATAGCCCTTCCATAAAGTAACCAAATACTGCCATGAGAAAAATGGATCCACCCACTAACCAAAACAAATCATAAGATTAGTAACCAGCCTACTTGTTACTTAATCATTGATGTGCATAAATTATATACACTTTTATGCATGTTTTGATGCACATCTACTTGTCTTTTATGAGCATAATATATTTTTATTGCACTCTATTTCATTATGATATTATATTTCTACTCTTTTTGTTTGGAGATCAACTCTTTGCTTGTTTTGATTGATAGGACATGATTTAGAGTAAACCAAAGCTTAAATGGAATCTAGAGCTTCCTAAAATGCTCAGGCAGCACTTACGAGGCATGGACGTGTGAAAATATGGCACAACCCAATGCCCACGCGACCTTGCCATGCCTTTTTAGCACGACCGTGTGGATTCCACACGGCCATGTCATTTTTAACACTACAAATCAAAAGTAAAATGGTCATAACTTTTTGCTCAGTTGGAGTTTTGGATTATACCAAATTGTAACTGACTTCAAGATCTACAACTTTGCTAAAGACTTCAACTCGAGAATACCACGTTAAGATGTGTTAAAATGGTCTATAAAGTCCACACAGCCATGACAATCCACACAGCCGTGTGGATTTTCCAAAGAAGAAGAAGACTTTGACCATGTGGAATCCACATGGTCATGCCACCGAAGTAGAGCCAAGATAGCACATGGTCGTATGGATTCAAATGGCTATGTCACGACCCAAGCAAGAGTCATGTCTAGAGCTATAAAAGGGGGTTTTCTTCCCTTTTTCACTCATCTTTGGATCTTGGGGAAGGGTTCTCCCACTTGGGGGAGCCCTAGGCTTCATCCTCGCTGATCTTCACCGATTCGTCCACCTCCGGAGAAAGGGAATGCCTCCAAGGACACCACGCTTCAAAGATAAGCATTCTCTTCTGTTTATCTCCACCTCTAGAGCTATAAAAGGGGTTTTTTTCTCCCCCTTTTCACTCATCTTTGGATCTTAGGGAAGAGTTCTCCCACTTGGGGGAGCCCTAGGCTTCATCCTTGTTGATCTTCACCGATCTGTCCACCTCCGGAACAAGGGAACGCCTCCAAGGACACCACGCTTCAAGGATAAGCATTCTCTTCTCTTTATCTCTATGAATTGAGTTATAGTTTGCTTCTTTGTTCGTCATTAGATTGTAATTCCTTGTTGTCAAGTAGATTCTCTAGATCTAGGATATAGAAAGCAGTTGTGATGTATGAACTATGTATTCAAATATTTTTCTATTCAATGATGTGTTTATATCATGTTCTATATGTGTTGTGCCTTGTATGTGTTTGACAAAATATATATGAGGTCAATTCATGTAGATGTAAGGGATTTGTCTCTATACTAAGGTTGCTACAAGCCTAGATAATCGGAGAATCCTTACTGATAGAGGATACCCATTCAACCAGACATATATACCCTTAGTGATAGAGGGTATCGATACGTACCCACTTTCTAAAGTCAAAATAATATAGGTACTAATCCTTGTTAGGGCGTTCTAATTAGAGTTGATACTCTAGTACTACCGTTAGGAAGTACATTAGATAACTCTAAGAATGTATTATCGGGGGACCCTATGATAGAGGATAACCCTTTAATCAAACTTTCTAGAGTTACTTTTTTACTTAATGGTATTAGGACTCGAGTAAACTTTCCGGTATGACTTTCGTAGGGTTGTACCAGACTCTAGTTAGAAGCCTTACACAAGTATAAGCATGGAGTTAGGTAAATGAACAATGCATAGGGACATTAACTAACATCATAACAAAATTAAAATCCTAGAATCTACCATCCTTAATTCACCTACGCTCCTCTCTCTCTATTCTCTCTTTTTCTCTCTCTTCTCTACTCTTTTCTCCTCTTTCTTCCTCTCTTCCTTATCTCTCTCTCTTTCTTTCTCTCTCTCTCTCTCTCTCTCTCTCTCTCGCGTGCGCGTGCGCATGTTTGTGAATGACCTTTCGATTGTCTAGATAATTCATTATGTGAAGTTAACTAGTGCTTAATCAACAGTCCCTATGAGTTCGATATATTTTGTATTACTGACAACATAATCGTGCACTTGTGGTTCTTAACAAGTTTTTGACACCATTACTGGGAACTATTTTCGATTAATATTAGCTGATTAGCATATGAGTTATTCTATACTTATTAATAGATTTTTATTTTTCTTATTTGCTTTTATTTCTGCATCTACTTTTCTTGTTATTAGTTTATAGTTCAGTTTTTCTTTTCGTAAATTGTTGCATTTACTTTCTTGCTTCTCATTAAGTATTTTACTTCTTGTCTTTAATTCTACATTTCTATGTTTCCTCATAATTTTTTTTAATACTGTGAGCACTAACATGTCAAGCAGACCCTTAAGAGAATTTCTACACCCATTTCTGCAAGATTTTTATCTCCAATTGTGCAACCTCATTTTGAAGAAAAATGTTTCCAACTAGACCCAGAAATAATCACCATGATACAAGGTCACAAATTTGGAGAAGAAGTATTAAAAAACTCATATCTGCACCTTGATACATTTCTGGAGCTTTGTGATATGGTGATCTGTGAAGGAGTGTCAATAGATGCAGTTCAATTGATGACATTTCCTTTCAGTATCAAAGATAGGGCAAAGATTTGGTTTAATTTTCTTTGTCCTCAAAGCATCACAAGTTGGGAACAATTAGAGTAGCAATTTCTGAATCACTTCTTCCCTCTAAGTATAATGGTTTACATGAGGAATTGCATCACAAATTTTGCTCAGGTAGATGGAGAATCATTATTTGAAGCATTGGATAGATTCAAGAGTCTACAAAGACAATGCCCTCATCATGGCTTGGAAAAATGGCTAACTCTACACATATTCTATAGGGAAATTTCTTTCTCAGATAAGTGTTTATTTGATGCCCTCTCTAGAGGTTCTTTTATGAATAAAAGTGTGGACAAAGCATATTCATTAATTGATCAAGTGACATTGAATCTCCAAGAATGGTTAGATAGAAGTTGGATGGAATTTCCCCTGAGAACTTAAGAAGTGCAAGCCATGAAGACAAAAGTGCTTGTCAAACAAAATGCAGTTCAACCTTTCAAGATTTTGGAAAATCACAAGTCACAAAAGAGGGGTTCAAACAGTTGGAGGCAAAGATTGATAACATAGTTTCAAAATAGTTCAAGCATGACCTCCCTCCTACACAAAGAAGGTTTAGTGAAAAGTGTAATGATATTAAATTAAGAAGTGGCAAGAATCATGAAGAACTTTTGGAGAAGGACTTGAATAGAATTGAGGAGAAGAATAATGGAAGACTACAAAAACTTAGTTCCATTACTCCACAAAGTGTTCAAAGGCCACGAGTATCTTTCCCTTAATGGTTGATCATACCATCACTAGACAAACAAGTTGAACCTCCATCACGAGTTCAAAGGGAATATGGGGAAATGAAAGATCAATCCTCCCCAAAACCTCCACTAAGGGTTCCTTTTCCATAAAGGCTAGTGGGGGCTAACAAAGATAAAGATTTTAGCAAATTATGTGATTCTAATATGGTTGAGTGTAGATTTCTTGACTCTTCAGATGAGGAGTGTAATGTTAATGCAGTGGTTAGTATATTTTCAGATTTGTCTCCTAGTTTTATAGGGCATTATAATGATACTGACTTTTCATATGATGAATGTACTGAGGTAGATCAACTTAAAAATGCAAAGAAGTCAGTGATCCTCCTATAGTTGGTTCTCCTCGTGAAGATATTGATGGGGGAATATTCTTCACCACATGTGTTGATGTTAATGATATGGAAGGATGTGTAGGGGTTGTGTTATGGAAGCAACATCGCAAGAATCACCTCCTTTGTCCACACAACCCTTAGAGATTATGAAAATTGCAAGGATTAAACATATTGTGGATCAATGTGTAAGCACTTATGCAGAGTTAGCAGAGTCTCAAGAATCGCCACTTTCAGAAGCACCACCATTTGAGTCAGAACCAGAGCCACTACAAGATTCAGAAGAAGGCACATCTACTGGTTTAGAACTTTCAGGTATCCCTCAGCAAAGCAAGGTGAATATTTCTTGTGATCTTTTTGAAAACTTTATAGAGGTACCTAAAATTAACTTTGTTGGATGTGATTCAGTTTTTATTACTTATTCATCTTATCTCAATATAGTTCTAGTTCTTTCTTATATTACTTGCTTGTGGGAGGTATGTTTTTCTTTTGCATGTGCAGATTTTTCTTGGGCCAAAAATTGGAAGCTCACTCTAAACCGTCTTCGACCACCTGAAAGAACTTTTAAGAAGAAGAAGATAGAGAGAGTGTTACTTCACATTATAGCTCTTATGTTAAAAGCTCTCCTCATAATAAGAACCCTTGGTAGGAGGGTGTTAAAATATCTTGCCCCTCCAAGAGCAAGATTTCGATGAATCTAATAAGGTGGTTGAACTAATGACCTTAAACAAGCACTTCTTGGGAGGCAACCCAAGTTCTTCTTTCTTGTTTTCTTTATGTCTTTAGTTCTTTCTTGTTTTCATTTCTTTCTTCATAATAAGCCCAAATTCTCTACTTAATTTTTTGTGTCTATCTTTGTTTTATAAGATTCAAAGTTGTGGAGGAATGTGAGTATTAGATAGAGGAGTATTTCCAAGCATATGGTGTAGCCCTGGAGATAATCACTTGGTAACTTCTATAACTTCCAAAACCTCCTCCATATTTGCATTTCTAGTTTTCATTGGGATAATGAAAACTTTAAGTCTAGGGGGATGTGTTAGGTTTAGTTTAATTTTTGTTATATTCCTTAGTTTTATACTTTTTTACATATTAAAATTTTATTAGTTGCATCATTCATCACATAATGATTGTTTGTTCCTTAATGCAAAATACTAGCACATTTAGTTTAGATTTCATGTGGTTTATTTGTTACTTATGGTGCTAGTATATTTAGTAATCTATTTTTTTTCTATCTATGATAGTATGAAGTGAGCAATATTTTTATTGTAAGAGTTTGAGTATTGGTCTTATTTTAAGATCTCTTTTCACTATGCATAGTTTTGATAGTAGATAACTCTGAAAATAGTCATGATTCATAGAATTGGACTAGAACTTGTATTTCTAAGGTGATCTCTTAATTACATTTTGGTTACTGAATGATCTCGGATCATGGTAACTCACTTGAAAAAATCAACATCCCTGCATTTGTATTTGCATATGTGTTAGTGCTACATTTTTAAAGCACTAAAAAAAAGAGATAAAGAAAAAATAATATGAATAAGGGATAAGAAAAAGTTTTCGTGAATGGTGTTGGTGCAATATCTCTTGGGTCAGGTTGATCAGGTTGACTAAGCTTGAGTTGGCTCAAGCTTCAGTCTTGATGTTTGGGTTTCGATGTTTAATAATACATGGAGATTGCAGATGCAATTGTCCGATTGGATTGATTGTTGTATCAATTCCCCTTTGGTCAAGGACTGATCAGTTTGATGTGAAGAAGAGTCAAGTAGGTCAAGGTTGACCGGATACTTGACTGGGAAAGTCCTAACTGGATGTTGGCAGTGGGAAAATCCTGATGAGCGAAGCCAGGTGAAAATCATAGTGAGTGAAGCTAGGTGAAAGTCCTGGTGAGTGTTGCCAGGAAGATGAAAAGACTTAGTGAGTAAAGTTAGGGAGGTGAAAGTCCCGGTAAGTGAAGCCGGCCAGTGGGAAAATCCTAGTGAGTGAAACCAGGTGAAAATCCTAATCAGTAAAGCTAGGTGAAAGTCCTGGTGAGTGAAGCCACACAGATGGAAAATCTTAGTGAGAAGTTAGGCAGATGGAAAGTCCTAGTGAGTGAAGTTAGGTAGATGGAAAGACCTGGTGAGTTAAGCCAAGTACGTGAAGATCTAGGTGGATCAATGTTGACCGGACACCTAGTGTTAGGAAGCCCAAGTAGGTCAAAGGATTGACCGAATACTTAGCACAAGGAAATCCAGATGGGTCAAGGTTGACTGGATATCTAGTGGAAGTCCAAGTGGGTCATGGAGGACCGAACACTTGGCATGAAACGGTAAGTCCAAGTGGGTCAAGGTTGACTGGATGCTATGCACGAGGAGTCCCAACAGGTCATGGTTGACCGAATGTTGGGCTTGGGCACCTTAGACTTGACTAGGCCAAGCTAGGGTTGGTCAATTTGATCAAGTGATCAAATTGGACCGAGGCCAATCGATTAGTTGATCGATTGGGCACAGTGCTATGACAAATGGTAGTCCAATTGATCAGCCGATCGATTGGGAGTAATTGTCGGGGGCATAGAAGCTTCCCCATTCGATCAACCGATCGATTGGGCTCCTCAATCGATCGATCAATCGATTGGGGGCTAGTTTCTTGCGTAATCATAAGAAAGCCTAAATCAATCAGTCGATCGATTCAGGAACTTTCCAGAGAGAAAAGAAGAGAGATGAATCGATCAGCTGATCGATTCAACCTCCCCAATCGATCAGCTGATCGATTGGGAGAGGATTGTTGCGCAGGATAAAGCTTTGGTGAGCGTCTTCCTCCGCAGATCTTCCTCTCCACTTCTTATGATCACTCTCAGTTGTTCATGCTAGTGCTTGAAGCTTTCTTGAAGCAAAGTGTTATTGCTCTTCCAAGATCAAGAGACGTTCCACACAAGAAGAAGAAGCTAGGGTTTGGATTTCATGTTGTAAATCTTGTAAGATTTTACTTGTATTTTCTTCCCTTTTCTTTCTTCTTGTATTGAGAGTTTGTACAAGGCTTCTCAGCCTTTGGTAGTTACTGAGAAGGGGTGTTTTATTAGTGGATGAGTGAGTGAGGGTCGGATCCTTGGATTAGTCACATCTTCTTGAGGTGGCACTACAACAAAAACTTCAAACGACAACGGATATTATCCGTTGTCGTAGGGTAAAAAAACCGTTGTAACTGAGGGTGTTGTAGAATGTATTGCCCTACGACAACGGTTTTGAATCCGTTGTCTTTGTAGACATTTGACAACGATTTTTATCCATTGTTGTTTATATGCCCAAAATTTGGCTACGAAGGATAGGACAACGTTTGAAAACTGTTGTGGTAGATAATTTCAACAACAGAAATAAACCGTTGTGGTAGACATGTTTTACAACAGATATAAACTGTTGTGGTAGATAATATTTGACACATTTTATTTTTTTTAACAACAGTTTTAATATATTTTACAATGGATAAAATCGTTGTCTTTTATCACTTTTTACAAAAAAAAAATTTGTTGTGGTTTACCTAGTTTTTACAACATTTTTAACTATTGTCTTTAATGTTCATTAATACCAAACAACCAATCTTATTTTACTATAAGCAAACCACCAATACAAAACTAAATATTTACTACATTAAATCCAAAATAAACATCCATATATAATTCATCTTGTAGCCACATATACAAAAATATACAAAATGAGTTGTTACTCATCAAAATACACATGTTTTCCATTACTCTCCATATACACTAAATCACATGTTTTCCATTTGATGTTCTCCATATGGCTTTTAATTTACAAAATAGCAAGCCAAGCTACATCCTAACAAAGCTCACTTCTTGCATCAAAAAAACTCAAGCCTCACGAATTAGCCGACCTGCAAGAGAAAAGTTTAACAAAACTTATCAAATTCCAGAATTCCAAAAGGAGAATGTAATTAACCATTCTGTAGTGCATAGAAGGCAAAAACAAACCAAATGAAGGAAACAAAAAGGGGTGTTTATTAGAGAATAATAGTACATGGAATCTACTAGGAGCAGTGATACCTAGCTTAGCATAGTTTACTAAATAATTAGCACTACATGCAGCTAATATTATTTAGTGAACTATCATCCAAGATCAATAGAATCCATGCAAAGCGCATTACATCCATTAACATCTTGAAACAAAATATTCATGCAATTTTCTATGCCATTTTCCAGACTGCATTACCTTTGAGACCTGGTAGGCACAATATGCTTTTCCATTTTGCAAGTAACAAGTTGCCAGGAGATGCAAATTGATCTACAATAAATAGACCCATCACAAAAGCATAAGTGAAAGTAAAAAACATGGGTTCAAAATCTTCCAATTAAAACTTGAACCAAAAGAATTGGATCATCATGATGAGTTATGGTAGGGTGAATTGTTTGTAGAGCTAAAACAATTCCAAAAATTCCTCAAAATAGAAATCACATACGCACAACTTTAATAATTACATAGGACACCTAAAAGAACCAAAGTGTCAATCAAATAAGTGTAGATTAAGAGCTATAACATTCACTACATTCCAACTAGAAAAATAGATTTTTCATTCCCATTTCATCAATACAAAGAGAAAATCTAAGAAATTTAGCTGCAATGCACGTGCAATTCACGGGTAATTTACACTGCTCGTCCAAGCAAAAGTATATAGAGCAAACTATTAAGAAATCAAACTGCAGTATATAGATGTTTTGTATATCAATATACTATGGATCATACACGAAATGCCTTTACAAGCTCTTCATTTCATTATTCTCAAGCAATCACTAACATGCATATAGATTAATATAGTTGTGTTTGATGAAGCATCATAATTGTCATTCGCAATTGTAAAAAGAAAAAATAATAAATTATAGGAGGAAAAACTGTTGGGTTTTTCGAGCCGCGAAAACCGCGTTTTCGCGTCGCGGAAACCCCGAATCACCCTAGCCAACGGATCTCGTGCGAAGAAAAGATTTCAAAACAAGAATTACAAGAACGAGTTTCTACTTAGATCTACTCCTAGATCTACATGAAAAGAGTTATACCTTCGGTGCGTGCCCTTAGCGTATCCCGCTCGTTCAAAATGCCGGATCTCAAGAGTATCAAGATAGATACTCCTCTAGAAGTATCCACACAGACTCGTAGGTGGAGAAAAACACACAAAGAGGTGTGCTAGCACCTATGTGTGGTTCGGCCAAGTTGAGGAGGAGAGGGAGAGGGAGAGAGCTCCAAGAGAAAGAAGAAGGAATAATGCACTTGAATGAGGAAAATCAATTCCATTCCCATTCAAAAGTGGCCGGCCACTTTCAAAGTGTAACTCCCAAAAAATTGCATTAAGTGCAATTAATGTGAAGCTATTAAAGAAAATGGCTTTGTAACTTCCATGAGGTGGCACCCATGATGATATGGAGTAACATCATTGGTCCACATCAATGCCAACTCACCAATGAGGTGGCATAAAGTCAAGTCAAACTTGACTTTTAATCTTCCTCTTAAGTCAAGTCAAACTTGACCAAATCTCTTCCATGGTTGATCTAATCTAACCATTTGATTCAAGCCAACTTAATATAATGAATCTAATTCATTAAATTAAGTTAATTTAATGAGTCATAATCTAAATTAGACTCATTGAATACATGAATCCACTTGAGTCCAACTCAAGTTAGCCCAATTAGGATTACTCTTAATCCAATTTGATTCATCAAATGAATCTAATCCTCTTGGTTCATCATATGAACCTAATCTCCATCTAATTGTCCTTAGTGTGTGACCCTATAGGTTCTTGTAATGTTGGCAATGCCCTAAACCCATTTAGGAGCATAAGTAATGAGCGGTATCTAGCAACACATCATTACTACCCAAGTTACAAGAATGTTGAGATCCAACATCACCTTGTGACTACTAATTGTGACTCCTCACAATATATGACAAGTGTCCTTCTATCCTAGACATCTAGATTGATCAATGTGAGGCATAGACCGTGTCATCCTCTGATCAATCTAAATCCTGAACTCCAAGTAGACTCACTAAATCAAATGAGCTCAATATCTCATATTGACTCATTTGGGCATGGCCATGCACTTCGTGGTCTCACTCTATCAAGAATATCGATGTCACTCCCGTTATATAGGAGGGATAGATCCCATCTACATCACTCACATCCCTCTGCATAATTCATTACATACCCAGTAATCTCGTTTATAGTCCACCCAGTTACAGGTGACGTTTGACGAAACCAAAGTACATAACTCCTTATGTAGGGAACCATGGTGACTTCAGGTCTAAGAACTAGTAGTCATACTAATAGCCACATGAGAAAGTATATGACACTCATATAACGATCCATGATACTTTCTCATGGCGGGTCATTCAGTATACATTCTCCAATGCATACACATGTGTCAACTTGATATCTCTATATCCATAACTTGTGAGATCAAGTCATCGAGTTGACCTACATGCTAGTCTTATTGCATTAACATTGTCCCTGAATGTTAATACTCGACTAGGAATGATTAAGAGTAGTGTTCCTTATATCATCTCACTATCGATTCAACCAATCGATTGATATAGGTAAGAACCTTCTACTCAAGGACGTTATTACACTTAGTTTATTTTGCACCAATACAAGTAAGTATAATAACCAAAAACCAAATTCCTTTATTTATATAGAATATGAAACAACAAGTCCAAAAATACAATCATCAAATGATTACCTCTAGAGCTCTAGCTAACAATCTCCAACTAGCACTAGTGCCAATCAGTGTAGGCTCTAAGCCCCAATGACCTAGTGTGACCATCATGCTTCCTATGTGCCAAAGCCTTGGTCAAGGGATCTGCGATGTTAGCCTCTGTAGGTACTCTGCAAATCTTCACATCTCCTCTCTCGATGATCTCTCGAATGAGATGGAAGCGCCGTAGTATGTGTTTGGTCCGCTGGTGTGAGCAAGGTTCCTTCGCCTGTGCTATAGCTCCATTGTTGTCACAATAGAGCTCAATGGGGTCAGCAATGCTAGGAACCACCCCAAGTTCAGTGATGAACTTACGGATCCAAACTGCCTCCTTTACTGCCTCTGATGCAGCAATGTACTCGGCCTCTGTTGTAGAATCAGCTACTGTATCCTGCTTCGAACTCTTCCAGCTGACAGCACCACCATTAATGCAAAATACGAACCCTGACTGTAATCGGTAATCATCCTGATCGGTTTGGAAGCTGGCATCACTGTAACCCTTTATATCTTGCTCATCATTGCCTCCATATATCAAGAAATATTCTTTAGTCCTTCTCAAGTACTTAAGAATATTCTTGAACGCTATCCTGTGACTTTCACCTGGATCTGACTGGTATCTGCTCGTCATGCTCAAAGCATACGAGACATCAGGTCGAGTACATAGCATGGCGTACATGATCGATCCTATGGTTGAGGCATAAGGGATCTGATCCATGCGGTCTCTCTCCTCTCTAGAAGAGGGACCTTGAGTCTTTGAAAGACTCACGCCATGTGACATCGGCAGAAATCCCTTCTTGGAGTTCTGCATGGCAAATCGAAGGAGTACCTTGTCAATATATATACTCTGACTTAGGCCAAGCATTCTCTTAAATCTATCTCTATAGATCTGTATCCCTAGAATGCGGGATGCCTCACCTAAGTCCTTTATTGAGAAGCAACTCCCTAGCCATGTCTTGACAGACTAAAGCATAGGGATGTCCTTCCCAATGAGTAGTATGTCATCCACATACAATATGAGGAAGACAACTATATCCCCTACAACCTTCTTGTAGACACAAGGTTCATCTTCGTTCTTGATGAAACCAAACTATTTGATTGCATCATCGAATCGAAGATTCCAGCTCCGAGAAACTTGCTTTAGTCCATAAATGGACCTATGCAGCTTGCATACTCTGCTAGTATACTGTGGATCTACAAAATCCTCAGGTTGTGTCATGTACACATCCTCGAGTAGGTTTCCATTTAGAAACGCGGTTTTGACATCCATCTGCCATATCTCATAGTCATGGTAGGCTGCAATAGCAAGCATGATCAGAATGGACTTAAACATCGCTACTGGAGAAAAGGTTTCATCATAGTCAATACCATGAATCTGCTTGAAACCTTTAGCTACCAAGCGACCCTTATAGATAAGTCCATCCATGTCAATCTTTCTCTTAAAGACCCACTTACACCCAATGGGTTTTACCCCTTCAGGTGGATCAACCAAAGTCCATACTTGGTTGGTGTACATGGATTCCATCTCGGATCTCATGGCCTCTAGCCATTTCTCGGAATCTGGTCTCATCACAGCTTCCTGATAGGTGGTAGGCTCATCATCTATGAGCACAACGTCATCATGGTCAGACAAGAGAAATGAGTATCTCTCAGGCTGGCGACGTACCCTATCAGACCTGCGAAGAGGTATGTCTACTTGAACTGGTTGTTGTTCCTCAACTCCTTGTGGAACAACATCATCCACAACATTTTGTGATTCCAGATCAATTTCCATCGAGGCATCAGTGCTATTGTTCGCATCTTGAACTTCTTCAAGATCGAACGCACTCCCACTAGTCTTTCTAGAAACAAAGTCCCTTTCTAGAAAGACCCCAGTCTTTGCCACAACTACCTTGTGCTGACTGGGAATGTAGAAGTAATATCCCTTAGTTTCCTTGGGATATCCAATAAAGTAGCACTTGTCAGATTTGGGTCCTAACTTGTCTGAGACTTGACGTCGAACGTAAGCCTCACAACCCCAAATTCTCATGAAAGACACCTGGGCATCTCTCCCAGTCCATATCCTATATGGTGTCTTTATCACGGCCTTGGATGGAACTCGGTTGAGTATAAAAGCTGTCGTGTCTAGAGCATAGCCCCAAAGGTATGTCGGAAGATCTGTGTGACTCATCATAGATCGCACCACATCTAATAGGGTACGATTCCTCCTTTCAGATACACCATTCCACTGTGGTGTTCGAGGAGATGGGAGTTGGGATAGGATCCCACACTCTGCTAGATAGTCACGAAACTCATGGCTAAGGTATTCTCCACGTCGATCGGATCGAAGTATCTTAATACTCTTGCAAAGCTGGTTCTGTACTTCATTCTTGAATTCTTTGAACTTTTCAAAGGATTCAGACTTATGTGTCATCAAGTACACATAACCATATCTACTGAAGTCATCAGTAAATGTGATGAAGTACCTATAACCACCTCTAGCAGCAACATTGAAAGGGCCACATACATCACTATGTATGAGTCCTAACAAATCAGTTGCTCTCTCGCTGTGCCCACTAAAGGGAGTCTTGGTCATCTTGCCTCGTAGGCATGACTCGCATATCTCATATGATTCAAAATCAAATGAGTCCAGCAAACCATCCTTATGGAGCTGGGATAAGCGCTTGCCATTTATATGACCTAAGCGACAGTGCTAGAGGTAGGTTTGGTTCATGTCATTTGACTTGAACCTCTTGGTATTTACGTTATAGATAGGGCTCTCAAGGTCTAGAATATAGAGTCCGTTTATCAGAGGTGCACTACAATAGAACATATCGTTTAAATAGACGGAACAACATTTGTTCTTTATAGTAAACGAGAAACCTTTCTTGTCCAAACAAGAAACTGATATAATGTTCTTAGTTAATGCAGGCACATAACAACAATCGACTAACTCTAGTACAAGCCCAGAGGGCAAAGATAGACAGTAAGTCCCTACAAGTGCTCCATTGCCTACTCGTAGGTCCACCTCGCCCTTTGTCAATGCCCTGCTATTTCTCAGCGCCTGCACATCAGTACAAATGTGAGAAGCACATCCAGTATCTAATACCCATGATGTAGAAATAGATAGATTGACTTCTATAACATATATACCTGAAGTGGAAGTCTCACTTCGCTTCTTCTTAAGATCCTCCAAGTATACCTTGCAGTTCCTCTTCCAGTGCCCGGTCTGACCGCAGTGGAAGCAGGTAGCATCCTTGGCGACCCCTCCTTTAGGCTTCAGTGCCTTGCCTTTGCCCTTGGCTTGGGACTTTCCCTTGCCTTTGGGCTTGCCCTTGCCCTTATGTTTCTGAACCATCAGAACAGTGTTGGGCTTAGCCTTCTTAAGGTTTAGCTCAGCAGTTCTTAACATGCTAAGCAGCTCGGGCAGTGGCTTGTCAATCTCGTTCATATTGTAGTTTAGAACGAATTGACTGTAGCTATCCGGCAAGGATTGCAAGATCAGGTCAGTAGCCAGCTCTTGGCCAAGAGGGAACCCCAACCTTTGTAGGTTCTCTATGTACCCAATCATTTTGAGTACATATGGGCCTACTGGAGCCCCGTCTGACATCTTGCACTGAAACAGTGCCCTTGAGATCTCAAATCTCTCATGCCTCGCTTGTCCTTGATACAGTTGACGAAGATGTTCAACCATATCGTAAGCGCCCATTAACTCGTGTTGCTTCTAAAGCTCAGAGTTCATGGTCGCGAGCATTAGACAGGACACATCTAATGCATCATCTTGATGCTTCTTGTAAGCATCTTTGTCAGCTCGCGGGGCATTGGCAGGAGGAGCCTCCGGAATGGGCTGCTCCAGAACGTACAGTTTACGTTCTTGGGTGAGAACTATTCTTAGGTTCCTGTACAGTCCAGGAAGTTTGCTCCGTTGAGCTTGTCCTTCTCGAGGACAGATTGCAGGGAGAAGGTGTTCGTGTTCGACGTCATGGCAATTCTACAACAGAAATAAATGCAAAAATAAGTATCATATTCTTAATCATTTAATTAGGCCTTTAACTAAATGATGCTCCCACTGAATTCTATAATTCATGTGGGACAAGATCCACATCATACTAACCCTTGAGTTAGCTTTGGCTAAAACGCCCAAGATTTAGTATGATCGGTAGGTAACGATTACCAATTACATCTCTATGCAACTCTTGTTTATAGGATAAAATCCGCATTTATATTAAAACTCGAGTTAGCTTTGGCTAATACGCCCGAGAATTAATATAAACATGATTTTATCCTACCTTTCCAACTATTGGAAGAATGCCTATAGTTGTACTCGATCCAACCGAGTAAACTAGGAATACTCAATCTAATTGAGTTTATATTCACCCATGCTTTGATAGGCGGGACCAAGATTGTCCCTCCGTACCCTACCAAGATAGTATGTGTTGCTCTACTTTGGCAAATTCAACAACAGCATGCGATCGAGGTAGTGGTAGGTATCACGGCATGGTAGGCATTACGAGTTGACGTGATTTATATCTAATCTAAATGATGATGCGTATCAAATACTTTGATTTAGATCTAATCTAATCGTGGGGTGCATCATGTGCACGATTTAGATCTTATCTAATCGCTAGGCACTAATTAACTACTTAATTAAACATGCATCACATACATATAAGAAATTAATTAAATTATTTTGTGATTGTGTCATGGCCTTACTATGATCTTCTCAAGCCAATGAGAAGATCGGATGGTCAACCTAAGGTCAATAGCTTCTCAAGTTTCTTCCTTTGACCACCTTGTGTTGCTCGCGCCCTCCTCGTAACTCCGTCTCGTGTGGACCTTCCACCGCTTCAAAATTTACATTACAATTTTGAAACTCGAGTTACATTCGATTCTAAATCTAATTTACAACCAGAATAAAAGAAAGGCACGACGCGCAGGTCGCGAGAAAAAATAAATAAATAAAAGTACAACACGCACATCACATCACGGCGCGCAGGCCGTATTATGAATTACAACACAGATTATCCAATCAAATTGGGTCTTTGGGCCATGACTATCACAAAATTAATATATAATTCAAAATTATATATTTTTCATAATTTTCTGTAATTTTTTCATAATTTTACAGATTTTATGAGTAAAATTTTCCTGGCGGTCCCGATTAGCGATTTTGGGCGCAATCGCGGAACGAATCCCCTTGCGGGGCCAGGGGCAGCGCCCCTACCCGCGATCTAACCATCACGAGGGTTCCTTTGCGATCTAATGGCTCCTTAGTCCACTGTCCCAAAAATATTTGTGGCAAAACCAAGCCGTTTTGGAAAACTATTCCCGGTAGCGGAAGCCTACAAGTGCCGAAACACTTGTGCTTCGCTTCTACGAGAAAATTACCCATTAAAACTATAAAAACATGAATTTACAGAAAGTTTACAGATCTATATTTTTCATAAAAATATGAATCTAAACTCGTACCCGCTTCGCACGTGGCTCTGATACCACTGTTGGGTTTTTCGAGCCGCGAAAACCGCGTTTTCGCGTCGCGGAAACCCCGAATCACCCTATCCAACGTGTCACGCCCCAAAGGAGTCCCTGTCCGAAGAAATTTCGGCAGCATCTCCCCTGTACGGGTGACAATCTGAAACATTACTACATACAAAATATACACAGCCACATACGGCTAGAATATATACACAATAGAAACAACATAACCACGCAATTTAATGTACTCAGCCTACCCGGCTGGACATAAATGAATAAAACATAAAACATAATACAACAGCCCACACGGCTGGATATAAGACACACAGCAGCGGAGGACATAAAACGATACGAACGTAAAACCAACAACGACACTAACAAAAATACCTGTCATCACAGACTTGACCCAAAATTATTCACATCGACTCATTGAAAAGCAAAATACACAAAATCAACATACCATCCAAACAATACTAAAACAAAACAAAAAAACCTATCCTCGAGTGTGACGTGGGACTGGCAGCCGACATCTCTCCAAGCATCCATGACTCATCAACCTGTTACCTGGCGAAAGAAAACCATTTTGCGAGGTGGTGAGTATTGGAACTCAGCGGGTAAGCAAATAGATAGTGCATGAACATACATATAACTAGAAAGTGAGCCAAGAGTATACAGTCTCATACAGAAATAGCAGATACTACAAAAGAACCAAACAAATGCTCATACCTGAAACTATATCCTAGGCTAGGTATAGTAGGTCAGAACTGGTACTAATCTGCTACATTACTGTTCATAACTATAGAGGTAATAAGCAAGGTATAGACAAATATCCAATGACTAAACATTTACAACGAGAATATATCTCAACACAAGTAAGCATATCAGCATATGTGAACGACAGCAGTAAATAAGCAATAACAACATATATAAATAGCATCAATCATAGCAAATATAATAACAGCGTATGCACGGATGGTCACTCCCGCCCACCTCTCTGCACCATGACCCCTGTATGGTCAAGAGGTCGGGTCAGTGACAGACTGTACACCACTCCAGCTACCACTCACACGAATGGCCGAGGGGACAGTTGCATAGTAGCTAACTAGCTACATCTGCGACGGGGTCCCTGCTGCTCGTACTCCAGCTACCACTCACACAAATGGCCGAGTGCGGCACGACAGGACAAGCGACATCAACTCCAGCTACCACTCTCTCGAGTGGCCGAGGATGCGGCAGGCATGCAATGACATGATGCGAACAATGCAACAGTCATCATACCAATATAAGCAGAAACAGGTATGCTACATGAAGCCAGCATGCTCAATATAGTTCATAAATAAGCAACAGTCAAAACATACAAACATGGTATCTAGTATCTGCTACTGATCATGGACAACAACAAGAGACTGTATGGATATAAACATGAGTAACTCAAAGATTTTGAGTGGAAGTATCAAGCACAGGAAAGTAAGAGTGGAGTCAAGGTATACAGTCCTTATCCAAAATAATTCATGCACTAAGGTCAAAGTACTAAAAGAAACAAAGCAAGAAGTACCCGCCTCAAAAGAAGATCGTATCAAACCAATCCAACGTCGAAACGTCTGTCTCGAATCAACGCCCTGCGATCACATAGTGCATTTAGCTAATTACATATACAGCAAATAACTAAATAAAATCTCTAACCTAATTAGGAAAATCCTAATTGAAACAATTAACCTAATTCTCTAACCCAATTAGGTTTAACTCAATCCACGATTCCTTCACTTCAATCCTACTCATGAGTTAATCAATTTAATTATGGTTATCTTCTAAGATCAATACCTACTAAATTCATCCACAACAAATCAATGATTCTAACATCCATCACGTATCCAACAAAATCTGATAAAAGAAAAATCCATCTTTAACCAATTACCAACTCTTCTTACCCCAAACATCAAATTAACTTCTAATCCCAAGTATTTCATAATCAAATCAGATGAAGCTAAACATGATTTAACTTCAATCCCTTACCTTAGTCCGGAGGTGATTGATGGTAGTATACGGCAGACAACTAAGGTCTACTACTGCTTCCCACTCCCTTCGATTGCTAGCCTTAATCTGATTCTCAACGATGGAGCCGTAGCAGTTTGGAGGGTAGAATTCCACCTTGAATCATGTCGGAAGTAGGCCTCTGGCTGCTGAGGATAGTTTGGCAACCATATCGCTCGGGTGGACAGAACAGAAAGGGAAACCGGCTACTTGTAGTGGATCTGCCACCCTAGCAGCGACAGCGGCTGATCAGGAAGCCACAACAAGGATGAGGCTGCCGCGATGAGATCTCAAAGGTGGGAGTAGAGAGATCAGGTAAAGGGCCGGCACCGACGTTGCTGTTTTGCTCCCTCGTAAAGCTCCGATTGTAGATTGGCACTGGAGACACAAAGGAGAGGGAGAGGAATCGACATCGAGTTGCAGAGCAGCGATCTGGCAATGGATCGAGGAGTTAGGGCATCCGACGAAGAGGTGGAATCGGAATAGAGCTCGGTGATGACAGTTTTGATCGAAGCTAGGCACAGCCCCATGAGGCTCCAGCCGGCGTTAGCAATCAGTCGGCGACGTTGGGCGGTAGATGACGATGAAGGGGAGAAGAGAAGGTGGTCGGCGGCGTCGCGGGGTAGGGGCTTCGGTGCGAGCTCGGGAGAGATTGAGAAAATCGACGTGAATGGAAAGAAAAGAAACTAGGTTATATTTTATACCTATACGTTAATTAACTAACTTTAGGTTAATTTAATCAATCAACTCCTAACTTAATTGGGATATCTAAACGACTTTTACCAAGTCTATAAATTTATCCCCTTAATTTCATCATACGAGCTCCAATTAATTCTCAGAAAAATTCTAAAAATTTCTGAAAAATCCAATAAGGTTTTTCGTCCATTAAATCTTATTATTTAATTATATTTGTTGTCGTATTTTACATTCTCCCCCACTATTAAAAATTTGGTCCCCAAGTTTACTTCTCAGCTCAGAGATCCTTATATGAGAGTAACAACCAAACAACATACACATATACTAGTCCATTATAGTGTTATGATCAAATCCCTAACCGGAAAGGATGCTTCTGTGGGTTATGGACTCATCTTGCCTCCACTGCGCCACTCTGATATTCTGCCTTCACTTGTTGACACAGAGAATCAGACTTCAAAATTCACAATATCGTCCTCTGCATTTTCCCTTTCCATAATTGCTATATATACAGGGAGCCTTAGACTTATGAAAGAGTAAGTCGGTCTCCTACTGATCAAGCTAATAAAAGTAAATCAGTCTTCTACTAACCAAACCAACGCGAGTAAATCGATACTCTATACATCGGATCCATAAAAATATCTAGGGCACTGTAAACCTAAATAGGAATATCAAGGACTCCTCATTCGTACAACACACATACCTAAACACAAGATCACTGGCACAAAGTCTGTAATCTAACCTTCAATTAAAATCACTGACTCCATATATATCAAGGCATTATACTCTTTAAGTTACTATCAACATCAAAGGCTAATATCTACTAATATATCATCAAAAGACAACATATCATCATATCTGACCTAACCAATAATTGACACTACAAATCATACACAGTATAAACACATGGTACAAACAACTAAAAAAAAAGTACACATGGTATACCCAACTACCCAAGTACTAATAAATATGTATGATAACAATTTACAAACATAGCTCCTATAGCTTGGAGATGTCTTGCCGCTGCCTGGTCCCAAGACTCAAAAGTCACATCGAGGAATCGAAGCCAAATCAAAATCTCAAAACGTAAAACCCAGAACATGGAATCAACTCGAAAAAAATCACAAATCGAAACAAGATCGAAACTGCTCTGATACCACTGAATTGGTATCAGATTAACTCGAAAATACAAAACACGAAAAACAAATCGCACAATCTGAAACACATAAATAGGCTTCGCAACCTCGCTCTGATACCACTAAATTGGTATCAGATTAATTCGAAAATCCAGATCATGAAAACAACAGACATCGTCTACCTGCTCTGATACCACTAAATTGGTATCAGATTAACTTGAAAATCCATAATACGAAAAAAAAATCGCAAAATTTGAAACATAAAAATAGGCTTCACAACCTGAGCTCTAATACCACTAAATTGGTATCAGATTAACTAGAGAATAATCATAAATCGACACAAGATTGAAACTGCTCTGATACCACTAAATTGTCACGCCCCAAAGGAGTCCCTGTCCGAAGAAATTTCGGCAGCATCTCCCCTGTACGGGTGACAATCTGAAACAATACTACATACAAAATATACACAGCCACATACGGCTGGAATATATACACAATAGAAACAACATAACCACGCAATTTAATATACTCAGCCTACCCGGCTGGACATAAATGAATAAAACATAAAACATAATACAACAGCCCACACGACTTGATATAAGACACACAGCAGCGGAGGACATAAAACGATACGAACGTAAAACCAACAACGACACTAACAAAAATACCTGTCATCACAGACTTGACCCAAAATTATTCACATCGACTTATTGAAAAGCAAAATACACAAAATCAACATACCATCCAAACAATACTAAAACAAAACAAAAAAACCTATCCTCGAGTGTGACGTGGGACTGGCAGCCGACATCTCTCCAAGCATCCATGACTCATCTACCTGTTACCTGGCGAAAGAAAACCATTTTACGAGGTGGTGAGTATTGGAACTCAGCGAGTAAGGAAAGAGATAGTACATGAACATACATATAACTAGAAAGTGAGCCAAGAGTATATAGTTTCATACAGAAATAGAAGATACTACAAAAGAACCAAACAAATGCTCATACCTGAAACCATATCCTAGGCTAGGTATAGTAGGTCAGAACTGGTACTAATCTGCTACATTACTGTTCATAACTATAGAGGTAATAAGCAAGGTATAGACAAATATCCAATGACAAAACATTTACAACGAGAATATATATCAAGACAAGTAAGCATATCAGCATATGTGAACGACAGCAGTAAATAAGCAATAACAACATATATAAATAGCATCAATCATAGCATATATAATAACAGCATATGCACAGATGGTCACTCACGCCCACCTCTCTGCACCATGACCCCTGTATGGTCGAGAGGCTGGGTCAGTGACAGACTGTACACCACTCCAGCTACCACTCACACGAATGGCCGAGGGGACAGTTGCATAGTAGCTAACTAGCTACATCTGCGACGGTGTCCCTGCTGCTCGTACTCCAGCTACCACTCACACAAATGGCCGAGTGCGGCATGACAGGACAAGCGACATCAACTCCAGCTACCACTCTCTCGAGTGGCCGAGGATGCGGCATGCATGCAATGACATGATGCGAACAATGCAACAGTCATCATACCAATATAAGCAGAAACAGGTATGATACATGAAGCCAGCATGCTCAATATAGTTCATAAATAAGCAACAGTCAAAACATACAAACATGGTATCTAGTATCTGCTACTGATCATGGACAACAACAAGAGACTGTATGGATATAAACATGAGTAACTCAAAGATTTTGAGTGGAAGTATCAAGCACAGGAAAGTAAGAGTGGAGTCAAGGTATACAGTCCTTATCCAAAATAATTCATGCACTAAGGTCAAAGTACTAAAAGAAACAAAGCAAGAAGTACCCGCCTCAAAAGAAGATCGTATCAAACCAATCCAACGTCGAAACGTCTGTCTCGAATCAACGCCCTGCGATCACATAGTGCATTTAGCTAATTACATATACAGCAAATAACTAAATAAAATCTCTAACCTAATTAGGAAAATCCTAATTGAAACAATTAACCTAATTCTCTAACCCAATTAGGTTTAACTCAATCCACGATTCCTTCACTTCAATCCTACTCATGAGTTAATCAATTTAATTATGGTTATCTTCTAAGATCAATACCTACTAAATTCATCCACAACAAATCAATGATTCTAACTTCCATCATGTATCCAACAAAATCTGATAAAAGAAAAATCCATCTTTAACCAATTACCAACTCTTCTTACCCCAAACATCAAATTAACTTCTAATCCCAAGTATTTCATAATCAAATCAGATGAAGCTAAACACCATTTAACTTCAATCCCTTACCTTAGTCCGGAGGTGATTGATGGTAGTATACGGCAGACAACTAAGGTCTACTACTGCTTCCCACTCCCTTCGATTGCTAGCCTTAATCTGATTCTCAACGATGGAGCCGTAGCAGTGTGGAGGGTAGAATTCCACCTTGAATCATGTCGGAAGTAGGCCTCTGGCTGCTGAGGATAGTTTGGCAACCATATCGCTCGGGTGGACAGAACAGAAAGGGAAACCGGCTGCTAGTAGTGGATCTGCCACCCTAGCAGCGACAGCGGCTGATCAGGAAGCCACAACAAGGATGAGGCTGCCGCGATGAGATCTCAAAGGTGGGAGTAGAGAGATCAGGTAAAGGGCCGGCACCGACGTTGTTGTTTTGCTCCCTCGCAAAGCTCCGATTGTAGATCGGCACTGGAGACACAAAGGAGAGGGAGAGGAATCGACATCGAGTTGCAGAGCAGCGATCTGGCAATGGATCGAGGAGTTAGGGCATCCGACGAAGAGGTGGAATCGGAATAGAGCTCGGCGATGACAGTTTTGATCGAAGCTAGGCACGGCCCCATGAGGCTCCAACCGGCGTTAGCAATCAGTCGGCAACGTCGGGTGGTAGATGACGATGAAGGGGAGAAGAGAAGGTGGTCGGCGGCGTCGCGGGGTAGGGGCTTCGGCGCGAGCTCGGGAGAGATTGAGAAAATCGACGTGAATGGAAAGAAAAGAAACTAGGTTATATTTTATACCTATACGTTAATTAACTAACTTTAGGTTAATTTAATCAATCAACTCCTTGTTGGTGCAATTTTCAATAGGTCAAGGTTGACCTAGTTGACCAAGAGTAAACCTTGGTCATGGTTTCGATGTTTGACAATACAGAAAGACGTGTAGACATGGACAATGCAGGTGCAGTTGTCCATACGGAGAGATACTGATCAGGGTCTGATCAGGTTGAATGAAGAAGAGTCAAGTAGGTCAAGGTTGACCGGATACTTGACTGGGAAGTCCTAACTGGGATGTTAGGCAATTCGGAAAGTACTGGTGAGTGAAGCCAGGCAGTCAGCAAATCCTGGTGAGTGATGCCAGGTGAAAATCCTAGTGAGTGAAGCTAGGTGAAAGTGGAAGTCCTGGTGAGTGAAGCCAGGCAGAGGGAAAGTCCTGGTGAGTGAAGTCAGGCAGTTTGGAAATCCTAGTGAGTGAAGCTAGGTGAAAGTGAAAGTCCTGGTGAGTGAAGCCAGGAAGTTGGAGAAATTCCTGGTGAGTGAAGCCAGGTAGTGGGAAAGTCCTGGTGAGTGAAGCCAGGCAGTTGGGAAAGTCCTGGTGAGTGAAGCCGGGCAAGGAAAAATTCAGATGGACCAAGGGTGATCGGACATCTGGTGTTGAGAAGGTCAAGTAGGTCAAGGGAGTGACCGGGTACTTGACACGAAGAGAAAAGTCCAAGTGGGTCAAAGGGATTGACCGAACACTTGGTGGGGAGTCTTAGCAGGTCAAGGGAGTGACTGGATGCTAAGCATGATGTACCAATAGGTCAAGGTTGACCGGATATTGGTTTGGACTTGGTTTGGGCAAAAACCAAGATCTGGATCGGTCGGTGAGTCATCTGATCGGTTTGGAGACCGATCGAGGAGTCGAAGCCACTTCTGTGAGTGAACTGATCGGTCTGTGGACCGATCAGCATGAAACCTGATCGGTCCCCGGGACCGATCAGGGCACGCACAGAAAGTTACGCAAACTCTCTGTAATGTGCTGATCGGTCTGGGGACCGATCAGCATAGGTCCTGATCGGTCCCCAAGACCGATCAGAGGAGGTCTGGACCGATCAGGAGAGTGCCTGATCGGTCCAGGTCCTAGCCGTTGCGACACAACGGCTAGTTTTTGTGTCTTCTTATTCGCAGGATATATACGGAGGTCGAGGGTCTCTACTGTAGTTCTTCTCCTGGTTCTTGCTCCTGCGATCTGAGCTTTGTTGAGCTCCCCATTGCTGAAGCTTCGTGTGAGCTTACGTCGGCTGGTTGTCTAGCTGCTGTGCTTGAATCCGTGAAGTTGTCGCTTCATCAACGGACTTCAGTCGACAACGAGAGGCAAGAAAACTTGGTAGTGTTTGTACATTCACATTCTTCTTATTTGCTTTCTCTATTGTTGTACTCCTTATTGCTGTTGCAAAGTTATTGTGGCGAGGTTTCTCCACCCACAAGGAGTATATATTAGCCGGTTCTCCGGGGACTCATCCAATGACGGATTGATAGGCTTCGTCCACCTTACGGACACGCCGAGGAGTAGGAGTCTCATCTCCGAACCTCGTTACATCGACGCGTATTGAGGTTTGATTTCTTGTCTTCGTTTCTTGTTTTTATTTCCGCTGCGCTAACCCTAGTTTGTAGAAAGAAACGCGAAGATTTGGGGTCGGCTATTCACACCCCCCCTCTCTAGCCGCGATCATCGATCCTAACAAGTGGTATCAGAGCGAGGTCGCTCTTCGCCGGATTAACACCCGAGGGAGCACAAGCTAGAGATGGATCAACTCGGAGAAGACATCACCATTCCACCCTTCTACGATCGCGACGACTTCGCGTTTTGGAAGGTAAGAATGAAGTACTTTCTTATGACTAACCTTGAAAATTGGAGTTGTGTTCAATTAGGTTTCAAGCCTCCGATGGACAAGAAAGGAGAAACCCTAGAGAAGAAGGAGTGGACCAAGGAACAAGTCCACCAATCCCTAGTCAACGATGAGGTATTGAAAATTTTTGAATTCTCTTTACCTAATGATGTTTTGTGTAGGATAGGTGGATACAACAATGCCAAGGAGTTGTGGAACAACTTGGCTAAGTTCCATGAGGGGAACTCCACTTCAAGCCATGAAGAGGAGTCAAGTGAGCCAAGTAGTTCACATCATGGAGAAGAGGAATTAGAAGTTGAGGGCCACTCAACATCTAAAGAAGAAGAGGAGAAGAGTTCTTCTTCAAGTTCGGAGCAAGAAGAAGAAGCGTCTACCTCCGGAAGGGATGAAGAAGAGAGCTCTCATCCACCCTCAAACCTAGGTAACTCAAGCATTTCAATTTCAAATAAATTGCATATATTATGCTTTGAGTGTAGAGAATTTGGACATTACAAGAGTAAGTGTCCAAGAGGGTTAGGAAGACTCCACCGGCGCCAAAGATCAAGGAAGTCGGAGTCCCGATATGCAAGGGCAAGGAGCACGTGGTGTGCTTCCAATGCAAGCGAAGGAGACACTATAGGAGTCAATGTCCGAGGGGGAGGCAATCTCACAAGGACAAGAGATCGAGCACATGTATAGGGGGAGCTAGGGCAAACCCTAAGGTAATCTCTAAGGCACATTCTTGCAATTCTAGTAGGATGCATGCTAGTGGCCTTATTGCTATTGTCAAGAATGATAAGCATGATAACATTAGAAATCGATACACATGCTTAGGTGCTAAACATGTTAGCCTAGATAAGGACAATTCTAGAAATGTTAACCCTAGAATTAACTCATCTAAGGCTAAGGAGAATCTAGGTAGGAATCCCAAATCAACTAGACACATGCCTAGGAATACCTCAAAGAAAAATGATAAATTAAAGTTTGAGGTATTAGAGAAAGAAAATCAAGTCTTGAGGTCAAGACTTGACTCTCTAGAAAAGGCTCTTAAGGATTTGACTCTAGGGTCTAGGGGTCAAAAACCCAAGTCCAAGGACAAGAAAGGTTTGGGTCACAAACCTAAGTCCCAAGTGGTCAAGCCCACTTATCACAATGTTCCATTCGATTATGGAACAAAATCTAAGGCTAGGAAGACCATCACCGTGGTCACAAGGGGAGTCACCCCTAGAGTTGATCTTGATGAGTCCCAAATGACCAAGGCTTCAAAGCCTAGGAGGGTCATTAGAAGGGTTGCTAGGGAAGTCATCCCTAGTGAATATTTAGTGAACCCAATGAGCTCAAATAGGTATTGGGTTCCTAGGAGCGTGATTTCATCACGCTAGATGAGTTAAGGTGTGCCAACCTTACTTGAATAGGTAGTTAACCTAATCATGGCAAAAGGTGGCACTTTAGGAATTTTCAAGGTGCAATCAAGCCTTGAAAATGAAAGTGAATATTATTCCTAAGGTGATTAGAATGTGCCAACCACATTTGAGGAATTTTCTAGAATCAATCTAGTTGGCACATAGTGATCTAAAAGTCTTGAGGATATGATTTTATGTCTATTACACTTAGGAATATAGAATTTATGGAAAAATGATCGAAATTATCAAAAATGGCAACTAAGGCTAGAATTAGGTATTTTCTATACCTTTACATGTTATTTTCCATATATTGTTTTCCATATGCCATGTCATGACATCATATTTATTTTATGATCATTTAAAATGTCATGATAATGCTTAGGTTAGTTAAATGTCATGCTTTATTTAAGTTTCATACTTTATGCCATGACATCATGACATTGACACATGTTTCCATTTATGATACAATTATATGCCATGTCATCATCTTGTGCATTAATGATCAATGAAATTGATTTAAGGACTAAAACATAATTTGATATGGAGATCAAATTGTAATTTAGAAAAATGCATGAGAACTTAGATTAAGCTAACCTAAACTCATATCTCACATCAAAATTGACTTGGATGTGTTTGATACACCTTAGATGTGTGTGAGATATTAGGATTGAGAGTTAGGATCAAGGTGCATGGTTCTTGTACCTAGATGAACCTAATTCGAAATTGGGGATCATAGGGAAAGCTTGTGTACAAGTCATGTACATTTAGCCCTAAGATTGTGGTCCCAAATTAAAGGATTTAAAATCATTTTAAAATTGATTTGAAAAATCTTGATGAAGCTTTTCTAGTGATAGCATTCATCATTGAGAAAGTTGATACAAAGTTGATTTAAACTTGAACTATTTCAAAGTTTTTCGAACTTTGTATCAAGTTTTGAAAATGGAACTTATTTTCATAGAAAACTATTTTTCCATGATAGTATATGTTATGAGGAATGTATCCTCAAAGTTTTACAATTTTTGGAATTTTCTGGAATTTTCTAGGAGTTTCTGAATTTCGGGAGGAAAATCAGAAATTCTGATATCAGACTTGTGGACCGATCAGAGAGGATTCTGATCGGTCCAGGAAAGAGTGGATCGGTCACTGGACCGATCCAGTGAAGGTTGATCGGTCTGGTGACCGATCAGAGCGTGCCAAGTTGCTGAATTTCGACTGTTTGTCTGAAATTGCAGCTATGAAAGTGGTGTCTTGGATTTCTAAAGGGTTGAAACTCTCCAAGACATTGTTGGTGCAATGGTCAAGGGGGAGTTGACCTTTAGGGGGAGTTTTACCTATTAGTCAAGGGGGAGTTGACTTTTAGGGGGAGTTTTTACGCTAAAGACTTGAGTGATATGGGATTATCACTAAGTTGATTGTTGAATTTAGTATCAAGGGGGAAATTAAGGGTTTCAATGAAAGGTATGGGACTTTCATTAGGAAGAAACTCTTGACCTTGATTCACTCCTTTGATGTGTGTCAAAAAGGGGAAGAATGTCTAGAGAATGTTCAAGGAAGAACATTGGAGTTAGTGGGAGAATTTGTTGATCACGACGAGTGAAGTTGTGAACAACGATAACTTACTCTTCAGGAGGAGAGTTTGTTAATGTGTGCCAATAGGGGGAGAATGAAGGGTTTAAGTTAGGCCTTCATTATCTAAGAAGGAGGTTGCCTTCTTAGAAGGAGAATGTAAGGTTGTAACTTATGTTTCATTACCTAGTGGCATGAGGAAAGTTGAGGCTATTGGATTAGCCTAACTTAAAGGTATTGTCAAACATCAAAAAGGGAGAGATTGTTGGTGCAATTTCCAATAGGTCAAGGTTGACCTAGTTGACCAAGAGTAAACCTTGGTCATGGTTTCGATGTTTGACAATATAGAAAGACGTGTAGACATGGACAATGCAGGTGCAGTTGTCCATACGGAGAGATACTGATCAGGGTCTGATCAGGTTGAATGAAGAAGAGTTAAGTAGGTCAAGGTTGACCGGATACTTGACTGGGAAGTCCTAACTGGGATGTTAGGCAATTCAGAAAGTTCTGGTGAGTGAAGCCAGGCAGTCAGGAAATCTTGGTGAGTGAAGCCAGGTGAAAATCCTAGTGAGTGAAGCTAGGTGAAAGTGGAAGTCCTGGTGAGTGAAGCCAGGCAGAGGGAAAGTCCTGGTGAGTGAAGTCAGGCAGTTTGGAAATCCTAGTGAGTGAAGCTAGGTGAAAGTGAAAGTCCTGGTGAGTGAAGCCAGGCAGTTGGAGAAAGTCCTGGTGAGTGAAGCCAGGCAGTGGGAAAGTCCTGGTGAGTGAAGCCAGGCAGTTGGGAAAGTCCTGGTGAGTGAAGCCGGGCAAGGAAAAATCCAGATGGACCAAGGGTGATTGGACATCTGGTGTTGAGAAGGTCAAGTAGGTCAAGGGAGTGACCGGGTACTTGACACGAAGAGAAAAGTCCAAGTGGGTCAAAGGGATTGACCGGACACTTGGTGGGGAGTCTTAGCAGGTCAAGGGAGTGACCGGATGCTAAGCATGATGTACCAATAGGTCAAGGTTGACTGGATATTGGTTTGGACTTGGTTTGGGCAAAAACCAAGATCTGGATCGGTCTAGTGACCGATCCAGTGATACTGTGGTTTCTTGATCGGTCTGGAGACCGATCAGAAAGCGATCAGTGCCTCTGTGAGCTTACTGATCGGTCTGGGGACCGATCAGCATGAAACATGATCGGTCCCCAGGACCGATCAGGGCACGCACAGAAAGTTGCGCAAACTCTCTATAGTGTGCTGATCGGTCTGGGGACCGATCAGCATAGGTCCTGATCAGTCCCCAAGACCGATCAGAGGAGGTCTGGACCGATCAGGAGAGTGCCTGATCGGTCCAGGTCCTAGCCGTTGAGACACAACGGCTAGTTTATGTGTCTTCTTCTTCGCAAGATATATACGGAGGTCGAGGGTCTCTACTGTAGTTCTTCTCCTGGTTCTTGCTCCTGCGATCTGAACTTTGTTGAGCTCCCCATTGCTGAAGCTTCGTGTGAGCTTACGTCGGCTGGTTGTCTAGCTGCTGTGCTTGAATCCGTGAAGTTGTCGCTTCATCAACGGACTTCAGTCGACAACGAGAAGGCAAGAAAACTTGGTAGTGTTTGTACATTCATATTCTTCTTATTTGCTTTCTCTATTGTTGTACTCCTTATTGCTATTGCAAAGTTATTGTGGCAAGGTTTCTCCACCCACAAGGAGTATATATTAGCCGGTTCTCCGGGGACTCATCCACCGACGGATTGATAGGCTTCGTCCACCTTACGGACACGCCGAGGAGTAGGAGTCTCATCTCCGAACCTCGTTACATCGACGCGTATTGAGGTTTGATTTCTTGTCTTCGTTTCTTGTTTTTATTTCCGCTGCGCTAACCCTAGTTTGTAGAAAGAAATGAAATGATTTGGGGTCGGCTATTCACACCCCCCTCTCTAGCCGCAATCATCGATCCTAACACTCCTAACTTAATTGGGATATCTAAACGACTTTTACCAAGTCTATAAATTTATCCCCTTAATTTCATCATACGAGCTCCAATTAATTTTCAGAAAATTTCTAAAAATTTCTGAAAAATCCAATTAGGTTTTTCGTCCATTAAATCTTATTATTTAATTATATTTGTTGTCGTATTTTACACAACGGATCTCGTGCGAAGAAAAGATTTCAAAATAAAAATTACGAGTACGAGTTTCTACTTAGATCTACTCCTAGATCTACATGAAAAGAGTTATACTTTCGGTGCGTGCCCTTTGCGTATCCCGCTCGTTCAAAATGCTGGATCTCAAGAGTATCAAGATAGATACTCCTCTAGAAGTATCCACACGGACTCGTAGGTGGAGAAAAACACACAAAGAGGTGTGCTAGCACCTATGTGTGGTTCGGCCAAGTTGAGGAGGAGAGGGAGAGGGAGAGAGCTCTAAGAGAAAGAAGAAGGAATAATGCACTTGAATGAGGAAAATCAATTTCATTCCCATTTAAAAGTGGCCGGCCACTTTCAAAGTGTAACTCCCAAAAAATTGCATTAAGTGCAATTAATGTGAAGCTATTAAAGAAAATGGCTTTGTAACTTCCATGAGGTGGCACCCATGATGATGTGGAGTAACATCATTGGTCCACATCAATGCCAACTCACCAATGAGGTGGCATAAAGTCAAGTCAAACTTGACTTTTAATCTTCCTCTTAAGTCAAGTCAAACTTGACCAAATCTCTTCCATGGTTGATCTAATCTAACCATTTGATTCAAGCCAACTTAATATAATGAATCTAATTCATTAAATTAAGTTAATTTAATGAGTCATAATCTAAATTAGACTCATTGAATACATTAATCCACTTGAGTCCAACTCAAGTTAGCCCAATTAGGATTACTATTAATCCAATTTGATTCATCAAATGAATCTAATTCTCTTGGTTCATCATATGAACCTAATCTCCATCTAATTGTCATTAGTGTGTGACCCTATAGGTTCTTGTAACGTTGGCAATGCCCTAAACCCATTTAGGAGCATAAGTAATGAGCGGTATCTAGCAACACATCATTACTACCCAAGTTACAAGAATGTTGAGATCCAACATCACCTTGTGACTACTAATTGTGACTCCTCACAATATATGACAAGTGTCCTTCGATCCTAGACATCTAGATTGATCAATGTGAGGCATAGACCGTGTCATCCTCTGATCAATCTAAATCCTGAACTCCAAGTAGACTCACTAAATCAAATGAGCTCAATATCTCATATTGACTCATTTGGGCATGGCCATGCACTTCATGGTCTCACTCTATCAAGAATATCGATGTCACTCCCGTCATATAGGAGAGATAGATCCCATCTACATCACTCACATCCCTCTACATAATTGATTACATACCCAGTAATCGCCTTTATAGTCCACCCAGTTACAGGTGACGTTTGACGAAACCAAAGTACATAACTCCTTATGTAGGGAACCATAGTGACTTCAGGTCTAAGAACTAGTAGTCATACTAATAGCCACATGAGAAAGTATATGACACTCATATAACGATCCATGATACTTTCTCATGGCGGATCATTCAGTATACATTCTCCAATGCATACCCATGTGTCAACTTGATATCTCTATATCCATAACTTGTGAGATCAAGTCATTGAGTTGACCTACATGCTAGTCTTATTGCATTAACATTGTCCCTGAATGTTAATACTCGACTAGGAATGATTAAGAGTAGTGTTCCTTATATCATCTCACTATCGATTCAACCAATCAATTGATATAGGTAAGAACCTTCTACTCAAGGACGTTATTACACTTAGTTTATTTGGCACCAATACAAGTAAGTATAATAACCAAAAACCAAATGCCTTTATTTATATAGAATATGATACAACAAGTCCAAAAATACAATCATCAAATGATTGGCTCTAGGGCTCTAGCTAACAAAAACAAGATGAAGTCATGGCATATAGATGAAAACCATAAGGAGAGTACAAACAAGAAATTTGTAGAGCAACTCATAAGATACAAAAGGTCATCATCTAACAATTCACAAAGAGATAACTTCCACATTGTCAGTCCTTGCATAATTCGGAAACAACTAAATAAGCTACTCACACAACCCAGCCATATTAATTTTGGACCACAATGAGAGGCAATAAATAAGGGAAATGTCAACTAATTCTGCTCATGGTAGAAATGCAAGAATGAAGTATTGAGCAAAGGAGATAGCTAGCTGTGAATAAACAAATTATTGGCAGTAAGGAATCAAAATCAATAAGTCATGGAGTCACAAATAAAGTGTTCAACCATCTTTTGAAGTTTAGTAATTTATACCTAGTAATGAATATAGTCTAGTACGCAATCCGCCCATTCGGATCGCACTTCGTCAATTTCTTCGTTGGAGTAAATTGTTTTCTTGAACTGTTAACAAACCCAGATTAATTTAGTAAAAAAAATCAGTAATGAAGAAGCAAAGTCAAATAAAAGAAATTATTTGAGAAAATTGAGAATATGTCAAATATTACCATTGAGTTAAGTGAATCCATCTCGCCGGTAGCATTTCCTTCAATAATTTCTCTCATAAATTTCATCACATAAAACTCACATTGTTTAGCATCAGGTTGTCGAGGACCCTATGTTAACAAAAAATTATCAACAAATAATGCACAATTAAATAGTTTTAAATTAATCACAAGTAAACATATGTGTGTATATATAATATACAAACCTTTACGACTTCCCACATAGGCTTCTTTTTCCCTTTCCTTTGCTTGTTCGAATTAAACAATTTCAAGCTCCTTTGTACAACAAGAGTTGACAAATGAGTAATAAATTAAATTAAATTCTTAATTAAAAAATAAATATGTACTCACATATCCACTACATATTTCCAGTCGTCATAACGATTGCGATGATTAAGTGAATCGAACAAATAAACCATCTCCATATAAGGGTCGATGACAGTCAAAATCCAATGACAACTATGCACAAAACAGATAATCAATGCATAAATTCAACAGAATTGTTGAAATAAATCTATTAAAAATGAAATTATAATATTTATTTATCCAACATTGTGAGGTGCCAAAACTAGCTGATTTTTTGTTGCACCACTCAGCCTATCAGCCAACACACTTGCCCAGTTATTCAAGTATTCAGTCTTTTCATTTTTGTCAAGTTTGGATACATATGGCATTACTGGAAGTGTTTGTGGATCCACAAATCTGAACTTATCGACCTTGTTTTCTTTTTTCATCTTTTTGAAGAGAAACCTTCCATTCAAGAAAAAAAATGTTAGTATGTTAATACAAATAAAATGAAAAAAATGACTGATGTGAAAACTTACCACATGTAAGCAACCAGACAATTAGCAGATATTGGCTCCAACTCATAAATAGGTGTGATGTCTTCAATGTTCACTAGCAGTTCATACTCATGGTCAACGAAATCATGATAAAAAACAATTGATATAGTTTTTTCGGGGCTGTCTAAAACACGCATAGAGTAACAGTACAATAAATGTAATGACCGTGGCACATTTGATGGCAAGACAGGATTACTTCTTTTTGCAACACTTTTCTTCCTTTGAGGCTTCTACAAATTGCAAATATAAATATGTTAGTAGAAAGTTCTATCTCTTATGTTCAGCATCTTTCTGAACAACCCTTTAATTGGGTTTCAATTACCATCAATGCTCTTGTTCATGCATGTAACCTCAATGTACAGATTACATGTGTGTGCTAGCTCTTATATATCTTGTATTACTAAATTGTATCCAACAAATACGTACAACCTTCAATCAAAATCTAAGAAGGTTTAGTTGGAAAAATCCAGCTAAACAACTATGCCAAGCAAATGAGAAAAAAAACAGAAAACCATACACTGACCAAATCAGAAGCTGGAAATTTATGGTTGCTGAAACGAGTCCTAAAAAATTCCCAATGAAGAATTAAATTTGTACTCACAGTGTCGTGGCCGAATGAGTCAGAAATTTACCTCATTTTTCATCACTACCCAACGTGCAGGCCAAGCAACATGGGTCCCAATTGCGCCACCAATGGTGTCACATTCATTTGGAATGGAAAAGGGCAACCTAGCTGAATTCTCCACAACCTCATTAATCGAGACGCGCATGCAATTCATGGGTAATGGGACACCATGAAGTAATTTTCCATCCTCATTGCCATGAACAATTGTACCATAGGCCACAATATTGGACTTTGATTCCAGTGACAGTGCAACTGGCATACCCTAGAAGACAATCAATCATGTCATACATTGATGGACTCATTATTGCAAATAATATTAAGTATCCACAATTAAATACATATATACCTGCAAAAACTCAATCTTGCTTAAAACTTGCATGCCCTCATCATTCAAAATTTTACTCTTCTCTTGTTTGATCTTATCCTCACTCGTGGTAGGAAACTTCACCGAGCAACTACCTTTCTCCTCAAACTCAAAGTCGCATCCACCCTTTTTGAACATTTCTTCAAGTTTCTGTATGCATGTATCTTGTTCTACTATCCGTGCACTTTGTTCTGAGATTAGCTTCTTTGCATCTAACAACTCCTTTTGATGATGAAGGATTAAGTTACCATCCTGCAGAGGACTATTCCAGATTTTGGAAACATTAAAATAGATTGTTGGAGTAATATGACCTCCAATCCCCCTAACACGCCCAGCATGTTCTTCAGAATCTAGTGCATTTATGAGGATATCTTTCCTAGCCCCTTCAAACCGCAGCTTCCCCTCCTTTTTTTGTTGAACGTAATCATCCTAGCATGCCCAGACAAACAAAATAGTTACTAACAACAAAATTAATCAATAAAAAATAGTTATTTTTCATGTATCACATATAATCTTTTTTGCTGTAATTTTGAGATCATCGCCTTCAAATTCACCCTCCTTATTGGCTCGTCCTCTCTTCCAAACAATAGCTCGATTTATATCATCATCATTACATAAATCAGATGCCTACAAAAAAAATGAATCATGCCCTGTTCCTACAAAATCAGATTCAAAAATAAACCATCAGCTTCAACATACTCACAATTTCGTCAGCGAAACGTGCATATCCTTTACGGGACAACCAATCAGGGTATACGTTCTACCTTCTTCTATTCTTTTGTTCATCACTTACTCTCTACTTAAAAATTAAAATCAATTAAGTTCACTATATATCAACTTTCAAAATATATATATGTGAACTTTAATGCAAATTGTCTGTGGTGTAGAGAAAAAATAGCAATCTATGGAAGGTTCAAGGAAACAAACAGTTAGAGAACCCTTAGCCTTAGAATTACACAAGGAAACAAGTAATGTTATCTGTTAGAAGTATTGTTATAACAATTATCTCTTCTATTAAGAAACAAAGCAAATGAAAGAGAGATAATGTTATCTAAGCCATTTTCAAAAACATATTGCTTGTTTCTTCGACTTTATGTTATAACAAAAGTAAAGATTTTAGAAAGGAGTAAAAGTATGAACCCTAGCATCGAGTAGATTTGCGTAAGATAAAAATCCCCTAGTATGGGTTTTTTCAAAATGTGGAGAACTGGAAATTTTAAAACTGACAGCGAATAAATGAATCACACTATGTTAAATAAAGATCCTATTGTAGAACATCAGTTAAGGACCATTAGGACTATCTTCTAAAAAATTAAAATCAATTATGAATCTTACCCTGAAGTCGGCAGACATGCAAGTTATTACAAAGGAGCTCCAATCCTCTTGTGAAATACCATAGCCAATCGGGGGATCTTTCAACTCATCAGGTTTATCTAGCTTGCTGAAAACAAACTTTTGAGTGAGAAAATCTTTATATTGACGCCATTTATTATTTGCTGAATGTAAACATCTTTTTCTCCAATTTGGGTCAATATTGTAGGTCAGCTGTAAAAACACATAAAAAATTTAACAAGCACGTTAAATATAGCATAACCATTCGAGAGCTCATTTAAGTTCTCAAAGCATTCTAACTCTTTAACATCATTTGTCACCTGCTTCCATGATTTGTAAGTTATTGAGATCTTTTCTCGAACGAGAACGCCAATGTAGCTTTGCATTTCACCCGCAAATTCTCCAACTGGATGTCCAATTTTATTGAAGCTAACATCCTTTTTAATTCCTTAGACCCTTAGCCTAACAAGCCTATCCAAACGTGTACACCCTCTCGATGTTCTTGTTGACTCCGTTTCTGTAGATTTCATTGAAGTTTGACCCTCGCAACTATTGTTAGTGGTAGAATATGAAGAACTTTCTTTAGCCTTCTGAATCCTCAGTAATCTCTTTGCATTAGCTGCCATAGTGCCCACATCCAAATTCTGATGAGAACCCTATTTCCGGCAAAAGGCAGCAACCTGTTAGGCATTTAAATTATAGAGAAAATAAAGCGAGAATGAAGACAAATGACGGTTATATTACAATAAGAATAAATATGTTAACAAAATAGATCAACAAACAAAATTTACACACAGGTTAAACAATAGATTACACTTAATTATTGTCAATCCATGTCCCATCACAGTCTTCACGAACGCATGATGGTTCATTTTCATCTATGCCGTCAACGTCCATTGATTCCATTGATATAAACCCTCCTGTGGAACTTGGATAGTGGATTGTAGCATTTTCCAACTCATCACCATTTATGTATTTCATGTGATCCCTAGTAGGAGTGGCAAGTACAACATGCAATGCAAGATCTTGAGGATCTTCAATGTAGAATATCTGCTTTGCTTGACTCCCCAAGATAAAAGAGTCAGATTTAAATCCAATTCTGTTGAGGTTTACCAATGTGAAACCAAGGTCATCAACTTTAATACCGGTATTATTCTCAACCCAATTACATTTAAACATCAGAACTTGAAAATTGTGATAATCTAGTTCCCAAATTTCTTGAATAACTCCATAAAAAGTCATGTCCGACACAATTGGATTTTTGTCCTTCGCACTAGCAACTTGCATTGTCTGTGCAACTAAGCTTACTCCGGAGTTTTGAACAGCTCGTGTATCATCGCGCTCTTTTGTATGATACGTAACTCCATCAATCAAATAACTAGAGTACTTCAACACTTGATTGCTAGGTCTGTGCGCTATCCACTTCAATCGTTCTGATATTTGAGAGCTGGAATTGCCAACTGCTCTCACACAATCACGTAACCAGCCAATAAATGTCCGGTTATGCTCATCTTGTAGCCACTTTTTGGATTTGGCTTTATGAGGAAAGCTTGAGTTAAAAAATTCCAGGTGCTCCCTAATGAACAAATTAGGGATAAGTTAACTAATGGAATACTAATAAGTTAATTAGTAGAACGTAAGAACAATGCAATAAATATTAATAAGTAAGAGAATTACTCGATATAAGGATCAACGTCAACATCATTTTCCAAGACATAACGATGTGCTTGATGTAACGCCCGCCCCTTTACCACTCCTGCCTAGTGAGGGCGGGGTTACTTTCTTACTTTGACTTAGCATACATAAACATACATACAACGGAAGCATATTTATTTTTTTTTTCTAAAATCATACTAAGCATATGAACATGAAATAACATGGTTCAAATTAAATAGTCATATTATTCATTCCTAACACATGCATAGGGAATCATGAAAGACATCACATAATATAACATATTATTCTAAGTTCACTTCAGCAGGTCATTTTATTTCTTTAGCCAAGTCACCATCACACATCTCTTGTCCCTTCCTGCTGCTCCTCTAGTTTATCCATCCTTTACCTTTATCTGTGGTACAAGGAAAAGTATCTGTAAGCACTCAAGGCTTAGTGAGATCCTTTCCTACTCACAAAACCAACATATCATGTAAAATTCATCATATCATATATCATAGAATAAAGGACGCTCATATCATCATATAAATAAAGCATGTCATATCATGGCATGGATTTCAATATTATCGTAACATAACGTGACAACATGTTATAGCATAAATCTTATCATGGTATAAGTAACATCATATCATAGTATAAATCATATCATAGCATAAGTAATCATCATATCATGGCATAGATCATATCATAGCATAAGAAATCACCATAACATGGTATAGATCATATCATAGCATAATAAATCATCATATCATGGTATAGATCATATCATAGCATAAGAAATCATCATAACATGGTATAGATCATATCATAGCATAAGTGTACATCATAGCATAAGTGAAAACATCATGACATTTCTTTTAATAGCATCAAGGCATCATATCATAGCATAACTGTAAGCATTATTTCACATCATATCGTAAGCATGGATGCAAGATGTCCTTTAAAACATGGGAAATGTCATGTGCAATATGCCTTTCAAAACATGGTTTATGTCATGTGTGAGATGTCTTAAAACAGTATCATATAGTACTTGAAAATAATCTCAACATGAAGGGGCCCGGCTTAGTACCACATACATACATAATGCGCGCATCCTAAGTAGACCCAAGGTAGCTAGTCTTGAACCTACTAGGAACTAGACCCGTAGCTCGGCCTAGGGGCACGTAAGGAGCCCACCCTTTACTAGGCCCGTAATTCGACCTAGGGGCGCATAAGGAGCCCACCCTTTTGGTACAAGTCATTCAAAGTAAAATACATGTCATATCATATCTTTATCATGTGTCATTCATAACATAACATATTCATGTCATTCATAGCATATCATGTCCATGTCATTCATATCATATCGTGTTCATGTCATTCATATCATATCATGTTCATGTCATTCATAGCATATCATGTTCATGTCATTCATAGCATATCATGTTCATGTCATTCATGTCATTCATAAGGTATGCATAAATGGGCACATAGTCATGCATACTTGGGCACATAGCATCATATTTGGGCACGTAGCCATCACATTTGGGCACATAGCCAATATAGGTATCATTCTCATGCATGGTTCATAAGCATACTTAAACGAGCATATATAATATATCATGGAAGGAAAAGAAAACATAATCATGCATGGATCATGAGTTAACTTTTCCTAATTCATATCATGGCAAAGGAAAATACATAATGAATCATAATTTGGTCTAAATCCTCAAGCAACTAAGGGTGGCCGAAACATGCATAGGCTCACTTAGGTTGCATGAAATCATACAAGCATATGAACCCAATTTCATTTCTATAACATTTATCATAAAGAACATCATGAGCATATTTAATTTAGGTTCTATGCTTCCTAGGTTTAGAAACCCACATTGGCCGAAACATACAAGTCCAAAACTTGGTTACAAATAGCATGTAAACATGTGAACCCTAAACAATTTCCATACATTTATCATAGGCAACCACATGAGCATATTAGATTAAAGTTTCAAGCTTCCTAAGTCCATAAACATAGGTGGCCGAATGCCACAAAACATAGGTTCTAAGCATGTGAGTATCCTATAACTTTCATAGCACATCATAGAGAAGAACATAAACATGTTAGGGTTGAATTTAGGCTTGCCTAAGCCCTACATTTCACTTGGCCGAAAGTTCACCATGTGAAAAACCTAACCCTAATCAACATGAAATCTCAAGTGCATTATGTTATCTTCATTTCCTTTCATAATGTAAAACATAAGTAAGCTAGATTTGAAGTTGAGCCTCCTTAAGGTATTTAATCCCTTCATGACCGAAACCCTAAGGTAAGGTCCTACTAGTTCTAAGCATCATACAAGTATAAAACATCAAGAGAACATACATAACATATTATGGAAAACTTCATACTTGATACTTCTTCTAGGATTTTTCAACCAAATACAAGCATGTGAGTACCCTATAAATTTCATAGCATATCATAAGAAGAACATAAACATGTTAGGGTTGAATTTAAGCTTGCCTAAGCCCTACATTTTATTTTGGCCGAAAGTTTACCATGTAAAAACCTAACCCTAATCAACATGAAATCTCAAATGCATTATGTTATCTTCATATCCTTTCATAAGGTAAAACATAAGCAAACTAGATTTGAAATTGAGCCTTTCTAAGGTATTTAATCCCTTCATGGCCGAAACCCTATGGTAAGGTCCTACTAGTTCTAAGCAACATACAAGTATAAAACATCAAGAGAACATTCATAGCACATCATAGAATAAATCATAAACATGTTAGTTTTTAAATTGAGCTTCCCTAGGGTTTTAAGTCTCTTCATGGCCGAACCCTAAGGTGGGGTTTTACCTAACTCCAAGCCACATACAAGCATGAAATATCAAGGTCATATTCATAGTATATCATGAGGAAAGAAAACTTAAGCTTGTGGTTGTTGGTTTTGAGCTTCCATAAGTTTTACAAGTGTCATGGCCGAAAGTTCCCTAAAGAAACCCTAGATTGTTAATCTAAACTCGAACAAAAATCATATAACAACTTGTACTACAGGTGAGGGGATACTCACCTCCTCTTTCTTGGTCTTTTCCCTAAGAGAAGATACCCTTTGTGTAGAGGAAGAAGAAAGCTTCTCCTTCTAGTGCTCCCTTTTGCTTCTCTTGCTTGTGAGAGATAGATCTTGAGGATCCCTTCTTGTGGTTTGGTTTCCTTAGGGAGAAAACCTTAGTTGGATTTTCGGAAAAGGGGAAAGGGGATACTCTAGGTCACGGCAATGGTGAGGAAAGGAAAGAAAAAATGAAAACTCTTCTTTGTTTTTCCTCTTATGCTAGGTGGGAGTAAGAAGCAAAAGAAACTTTGCTTTCCCTTCTTCTTAATTCCTCCTTTATTCTCTTAATGATGAAGAAAATGTCTTCATTCATCCCCTTAGTTCCTCTCCTCTTATTCCCTCTTGTATCTCCACGAAAATGGAAAAAGAGTGAGGAAGGAAAAGACAACTTGTCTTGCTTCTTAATCAAGAGAAAGAGGAAGAAAGCTACTTGATGTTTTCTTGCTTCCTTCTCTTAATCATACTTTTATCTTTATCTACACTTTCCATTCTCTATTCAACAATAACTTATGATGGTCTAGTGGTAATTCCATAATTCTTAATTTAAGAAGGTTCAAGGTTCAATCCTTGACCAATTCATTTTTCTTTTATATATTTTTGGTTCTATCTTATCTTCTTTTATTCTAAGAGAAAATCTTCACATACTTAGCTTCAGAAATTAATGGGTGTTACACTTGATGCAACTCATCATGACAAGTTGAGTGTAATATTGAGCTACATAGAGGCCTAGTAAGTTGTACTTGCCGATACCTTGATGGGATCCCAATTGTATGCACACTAGACATGTAATCCGAGCAAAATTCCACAACCTCTTCAGCAATATAACATTCGTCTATACACCCTTCAGGACGATTGTGATTTCGCACATTCCCTTTCAAGATCTTCATGAATATTTCAAATGGGTACATTTGCCTATACCAAACCGGTCCACACAATTTGACCTCCCGTACAAGATGAACGGTTAAATGAATCATTATATCAAAAAAAGATGGGGGAAAATATTTTTCAAGCAAACACAACACTGTCACAATCTCTCTTTGCAAATCATTCAACTTCGAGACATCTATCACTTTATTACATAGCACGTTGAAGAAGCCACAAAATCGAGTGATAGTATCTCTAACATGTTTAGGCAAGACATCACGGATGGCGACTGAAAGTAATTGTTGCATCAAAGTGTGATGTCATGTGACTTAAGGCCAATAAGTTTCAAGTCTTTCATCGACACCAGATTTTTAACATTGGATGAATATCCTGTGGGGACCTTTATTCCAAACAAAGATTTGCAAAGTTTTCTTTTCTCATCCTTAGTATATAACAAGCCACTGGCAAAAAGGTTCTCTTCTCCCCCATCTTTGGTGCCAAATCAATCCTCAAATTCATCTCCACAAGGTCTAGTCTTGCAGCTACTCCATCCTTTGTTTTTCCAGGAATGTCAAGAAAAGTACCGATCAGACTTTCACACACATTTTTTTCAATATGCATTACATCAAGAACATGCCGAACATGTAGATGTTTCCAATAATCAAGTTCAAAGAATATAGATTTCTTTTTCCAGCATGATACAGTTTCGCCTTGCTTTAACTGAAACTTCCCATTTACTTTTCTCGAACGATAATTAATTCTTTCAACTCGATCCAAAATTTCATGCCCAGTTAATGGTTTTGGTGCGGGGTTAAGCTCTGGATTCCCATTAAATGCTTTTTTTTGCCTTCGATAAGGATGATTTGTAGGAAGAAATCTTCTATGGCCTGTATAACTCATTTTTCTACTATGCTTCAACCTTGTCGAATATGTTTCTTCACCACAAATAGGACATGCACAATATCCTTTCACAACACAACCTGACATGTTCCCATATGCAGGAAAATCATTGATTGTCTATAGTAAGACAACCCTAAGCAAGAAATTCTCTTCTCGACATCCATCATATGCATCAACACCTATATCCCATAATCTTTTTAAGTTATCGATCAAAGGTGCTAAGTAAACGTCAATATCATTTCCCGGTTGTTTGGGACCTGAAATTAACAAAGTCAGCATCATAAATTTTCTCTTCATACACAACCATGGAGGAACGTTGTAAGTGATCATCACAACTGGCCAACAACTATATGCAGAACTCATCAAACTATGGGGATTGATCCCGTCTGTTGATAAGGCCAATCTAAGATTTCTAGGTTCAGCAGCAAAATATGGCCACTTGTGATCCACTACTTTCCAAGCGGGCGCATCAGCCGGATGACGCAGGTAACCGTCAAGTACTCTTTTATCAGCATGCCAAGTTAACTCCTTACATATCTCCTTGTTCCGAAATAATATTTGAAATATTGGAATAGACGGGAAGTACCAAAGGACCTTTGCAGGAACTCCATCTATCGTACCTTTTTTACCCAACTTCCACCTAGACATCCCACATACAGGACAATTAGTCAAATTCTCATGCTCCTTCTGGTATAAGATACAATCATTAGGGCAAGCATGAATTTTCACATAATGCATCCCTAATGCACATAAGCTTTTCTTTGCATCATACAATGATGAAGGCAATTCATTATCATCAGGAAGCATTTCTCCAAACAAACTTAGTAAATCTGTGAAACTTTTGTCACTCCAACTATATTTTGCCTTCAAGTTATATAATTTCACAAGTGCAGATAACTTTGTAAATTTGGCACACCCCGGATATAAAGGTTTATCAGCATCTTCAAGTAGCTTATGAAATTGGTTTGGATTCTCTGCATAACTATCAAATGCAGCATGTACCATATCAATAGGTTCCTCACCAAAAGATTTCTGTTCATCTTTCATTGAGTTATTGTATTCAGTCTTTTCACCATGCCAAATCCATTTATGGTATGTTAAATCTATACCATTACAACACAAATGTGCCCTTATAATGTCAACATTTCTCTTCTGTAGATTACCACATCTTGAACATGGGCAAGGTATTTCATTCGGATCAGTAGCATTTCGTAATGCAAATTGCAAGAAAGACTCTACCCTAACCTCATATTCATGTGATAACCTATTCTTTGACATCCAATCTTTGTCCATTTTTTATAACTATCAGCCCGAAACGCGTCAAAACCTACCTTCAAAAAACTATACATCATACAACAAGTTCAAAACACAATCTCAAGTACCAAATACTATAATAAAACATTCAAGGTAATAGAGTAATACTCGACATAAACCAACCGGACAGAAATGTGTTGTGTGATTTTGTGAGAACTAATTAATAAATAAATGGTGATATTAACAAATCTTGGGTGTACATATATACAAGAGGATCAATTGGAAAGATTATTGGCTAACAAACCCTCACCCTAGTTGTTACAATGCCTCTCAACTTATTTGTTCATGTTATTATCTCAACTCTTGATCTAATCTAATGTTTGCGTTTATGTTAAAAAATACATGTGTCTTGATATAATCTAATTATTTTTTTAAAAAAAATATTCCTTAATAAAATTAAATGAGCATAAATAATAAAGATGATATTAAATAATTATTAAAATAATGAGCAAAAAATAATGAACTTCATATTATGAAATTCAATAAGAGAACAAGCTATAATTCAATGTGCAGTTGTAAAGGATGTAAAAAGCCTAAACTTGCACTAGATAAGAAAAAAAAACTAAAAATGAGCATGAATGTACAAAAGTGTCAACATATGTCTAAAGAGCCAAAGGAAACAAAATTAAAAGTGTATTGAGCAATTACCACAAGAAACCGACTCCGTTCACATGGAACAGAACAAAAAGCCAAGAAGCTCATGGAAATGGGAAGAACAATCAAACGGGCAATGTGCGAAACAACTATAAACTTCAATCAGTAATCAAAACAAAAAGGAAGGACTTTCTTCATTTCCCTTCTACCAATTTTCTGTTCCCCCAAATTCCATCTCCGTCCATCAAGTGGCAAGCCGTGCAAGACCTAGAAAACCTATCCGAACACACTATTTCGACCAATAAAAGTGAATAACAAACATAAATCGATGCTTAAAACTAACACCTTCAGAGATCAAACACCACAAATTTGACATATGAGCAGGCAAATGGCATGATGAAACAAATCAAAAGCTAAAAATAAGAAGAAAAGAGAATGTTGAGCTTGCAAATACAAGCATAGTGGAATCAAAAGTAGGTTTTGTTTTTTGAGACAAAATTTATGAACGAAGACAAGACCTAGGTTATGAATCTACCTTGACTATGGCTCTAGCATAAATCCAAAGAAGACAAGATCTAGGTTATGAATCGACGGACTAGGAGCGCCACCTTTGGCGAAGAAATACACCTCGTCCGATCAAAAGGTTCCACGAGTGAAAGAAGCAGCAATGGAAGGTCAAAGGGCCTCGTCTAACTCAGAAACCCGATCACCAGGGAACGAGAGGAGCACACTGTCGTGGAGGAAGATCCAGGGGAGGCGTGAAGAGATTGTATGAGGAGAGGGAAAGAAAATTGCCTTAGGTTCGGGAGCGCGAAGGAAAAACACGGCGCCGAAAAGAAAACAGTGAGGGAAAGGAAAACAGCGAGGGGGGAAAATGACCAAATTAAATTACAGTGGTTTTTTCAAAACTATTGTCGTAGCCGCTAAAAACGCGGATAAAGACAACAGTTTATAAAACCGTTGTAAAAAGTGTTGTCATTTTAAAAAAAATTGATCAATGACAACAGTTTTGCCAAAATCGTTGTCTTTTATATTTAATGGGGAGTTCAAAGACAACGGTTTTGGAAAAAACCATTGTCTTTGAGCAAATACGCAACACTTTCTCTTAAAACTGTTGTCGTAGGGGTGTTGTCGTTTGCAATTTTTGTTGTAGTGTGGATACCAAGTAAATCCTAGCGTTAGCATTATGAGTGTGCTTTGTGTGTATTTCCGCTGCATATCATCATCATCAAAGGCATTTGATGATTGTTGTATGGACTCATTGTATCATATTCTTATGTATATAAAGGCATTTGTTTATGGTTATTATACTTACTTGTATTGGTGCTAAATAACTAAGTATAATAGCGTCCTTGAGTAGAAGGTTCTTACCTATATCAATCGATTGGTTGAATCGATAGTGAGCTGATATAGGGAACACTACTCTTAATCATTCCTAGTCAAGTATTAACATTCAGGGGCAATATTAATATGACGAGACTAGCATGTAGGTCAACTCGATGACTTGATCTCACAAGTCATGGATATAGAGATATCAAGTTGACACATGGGTATGCATTGGAGAATGGATACTGAATGACCCGCCATGAGAAAGTATCATGGATCGTTATATGAGTGTCATATACTTTCTCATGTGGCTATTAGTATGACTACTAGTCCTTGGACCTGAAGTCACCATGGATCCCTACATAAGAAGTTATGTCTTTGGTTTCGTCAAACGTCACCCGTAACTGGGTGGACTATAAAGGCGATTACTGGGTATGTAACGAATTATGCAGAGGGATGTGAGTGATGTAGATGAGATCTATCCCTCCTATATGACGGGAGAGACATTGATATTCTTGATAGAGTGAGACCACGAAGTGCATGGTCATGCCCAAATGAGTCAATATGAGATATTGAGCTTATTTGATTTAGTGAGTCTACTTGGATTTCAAGATTTAGATTAGTCAGAGGATGACACGGTCTATGCCTCACATTGATCAATCTAGATGTCTAGAATAGAAGGACACTTGTCATATATTGTGAGGAGTCACAATTAGTAGTCACAAGGTGATGTTGGATCTCAACATTCTTGTAACTTGGGTAGTAATGATGTGTTGCTAGATACCACTCATTACTTATGCTTCTAAATGAGTTTAGGAGCATTGCCAACGTTACAAGAACCTATAGGGTCACACACAAAGGGCAATTAGATGGATATTAGGTTCATTTGATGAACCTAAATGATTAGGTTCATATGATGAACCAAATTGGATTAAGAGTAATCCAAAGTAGGCTAATTGAGTTGGACTCAATTTGGTTCATGTGTTAAGTGAGTCTAATTTGGACTTAGACTCATTTAATTAATTTAATTCAATGAATAGAGATTCATTAAATTCAAATTGACTTGAACCAATGGTTAGATTTGATCAACCATGGGAGAGAAGTGGTCAAGTTTGACTGGACTTGAGAGGAAGATGAAAGGTCAAGTTTGACTTGACCATTGCCACCTCATTTGTGAGTTGGCATTAAGTGGACTAATGATGATGTGCCACATCATCAAGGCTAGCACATGTGTGTGCCACCTCATGAGGGAGATCAAGAGTTGTGACTCTTGAAATCCCATGGAGGTTTATAAGCCTCAAAAGGTGGCCGGCCACTTAATTCACAAGTGTGAGTTTCATTTGGTTTTGGTAACCTCCTTCTTCTTCCTCTCTACCTTTCTTCTCTCCCTCTCCTCCACCATTGCTGATCCTCTAAGGTTGCTAGCACATCTTTAGAGGTTCTCTCCATCGATTTGTTCGTGTGGATACACATAGAGGGTTGTACACTTGACAACCTTGAGATCCGGCGAACCTTGGACGAGTGAGATTTGTGAAGGGCTTCACATCAAGGCTAATCTCTTTTTCTTTGTAGATCTAGTGTAGATATAGGTTAGAGAAACTCGTACATGTAGAAAATTTTGTTTTATAACTTCGCACGGATCCGGTGGCATGGGATTTGGGGTTTCCGTAACGCAAAAAGTGGTTTTTCGGCTCGAAAAACCCAACAGTGGTATCAGAGCCACGTGCGAAGCGTGTATGAGTTTTCTTTTATATTTTTATGAAAAATATCAGTTCTATAACTTTCTGTAAATTTATGATTTTTATGTATTTTATGGGTATTTTTCTCGTAGAAGCGAGCAACAAGTGTTTGAACACTTGTAGGCTTCGACTACCGAGAAATACCTTCCGAATCGGCAAAGTCTCGCCCAAAATGATTTGGGACAGCGGGCTAAGTCACTGTAGGATCACTTAGGAACACTCGCGATGGTTATATCGCAAGTAGGGGTGCGGCCCCAAACCCCGCAAGGGGCTTTGTTCCGCGATTGCGCCCGAAAATAGCTAATCGGGACCGCTGGGAAGTAGCGACTCATAAAATCGTAAAAATATTAGAAAAATTACAAAAATTTATGGAAATCACATAATTTAGAATTATGTATCATTTTGTGATGGTCGTTCCCCGAAGAACCCAATTTGATTGGAAATATGTGTTGTAATTCATAATATGGCATGCGCGCCATTTTATGTGTTTGTGCGTGTTGTACTTGATTCGCGACCTGCGCATCGTGCCCTTCTATTTATATTCCTATTGTAAAATAGTTTTAGACTTGAATGTAACTCGAGTTTCACCTTTTGTAATGTACAAAATGAGGCGGTGGAAGGTCCACTCGAGGAGGAGTTACGAGGAGGGTGCGAGCAACACATAGCGATCAAAGGGAGGAGCTTGGAGAAGCTATTGACCCTAGGTTGACCAGCCGATCTTCTCATTGGCATGAGAAGATCGTAGTAGGGCCATGACTAATCCCAAAATTTAATTAATTGCTTGTGTGTGTGTATGTGATGCATGCTAGATTAGTAATTAATTAGTGCCTTAATGATTAGATTCAATCTAAATCGCATACTTGATACACATCATCGATAAGATTAGATCTCAATCACGTCAACTCGAAATGCCTACCATGCTGTGATACCCATCACTACCTCGATCACATGTTGTTGTTGAATCTGCCAAAGCAGAGCAACGCATATTATCTTGGTAGGGTGCGGAGGGACAATCTTGGTCCCGCCTATCAACACATGGGTGAGTACAACTCAATTAGATTGAGTAACTAGTTAACTCAATTGGATCGAGTTTAACTATAGGCATTTTTCAATGGCTGGTAGATAAGTCAAAATCACATTTATATTAACTCTTGGGCGATTTAGCCAAAGCTAACTCAAGTTTTAATATACATGCGGATCTTGATCCTATAAACAAGAGTTGTATAGAGATGTAATTGGTAATTAGTTACCTACCGATCATACTAAGTCTTGGGCAATTTAGCCAAAGCTAACTCAAGGCGTAGTATGATGTGGATCTTGTCCCGCACGAATTATAGTTGATTAGAATTATAGTTGGTGTGGTTTGACCACATCCATGACTTGATTCTACAAAAGTTCTATAATTCAGTGGGAGCATCATTTAGTTAAAGGCCTAATTAAATGATTAGTGGAATATGATTATTTATTTTCTGTATTTTTCTATTGTAGATTACCATGTCGTCAAACACGAACTCCTTCTCCCTGCATTCTGTCCTCGATAAGGACAAGCTCAATGGAGCTAACTTCCTGGACTGGTACAGAAATCTGAGAATAGTTCTCACTCAAGAAAGAAAACTGTACGTCCTGGAGTAGCCCATTCCCGAGGCACCTCCTGCCACTGCCACGCGAGCTGATCGTGATGCTTACAAGAAGCATCAAGATGACGCATTAGATGTGTCATGTCTTATGCTCGCGACCATGAACTCTGAGCTTCAGAAGCAATACGAGTTGATGGGTGCTTATGATATGGTTGAACATCTTCGTCAACTATATCAAGGACAAGCGAGGCATGAGAGATTCGAGATCTCTAAGGCACTGTTTCAATGCAAGATGCAAGATGGGACTCCCGTAGGCCCATATGTACTCAAAATGATTGGGTACATAGAAAACCTATAGAGGTTGGGATTCCCACTTGGCCAAGAGCTGGCCACTGACTTGATCTTGCAATCCTTGCCAGATATCTATAGTCAATTCGTTCTAAATTACAACATGAACAAAATTGACAAGCCACTACCCGAGCTACTTAGCATGTTAAGAACTACTGAGCTCAACCTTAAGAAGGTTAACCCAATTCCATTCTGATGGTACAAAAGCATAAGGGCAAGGGCAAGCCCAAAGGTAAGGGAAAGTCCCAAGTCAAGGGCAAAGACAAGGCACTGAAACCCAAAGGAGGGGTTGCCAAGGATGCTACCTGCTTCCACTACGGTCAGACCGGACACTGGAAGAGGAACTGCAAAGTGTACCTGGAAGATCTTAAGAAGAAGAGAAGTGAGACTTCCACTTCAGGTATATATGTTATAGAAGTCAATCTATCTATTTCTTCATCATGGGTATTAGATACCGGATGTGCTTCTCACATTTGTACTAATGTGCAGGCGCTGAGAAATAGTAGGGCATTGACGAAGGGCGAGGTGGACCTACGAGTAGGCAATGGAGCACGGGTTGCTGCTGTTGCTGTAGGAACTTATTCTCTATCTCTGCCCTCTGGGCTTGTACTAGAATTGGATGCTAGTTGTTATGTGCCAGCTTTGACTAAGAACATTATATCCGTTTCTTGTTTAGACAAGAAACGCTTTTCATTTATAATAAAGAATAAATGTTGTTCAGTTTATTTAAATGATATGTTCTATTGTAGTGCACCTCTGATGAACGGACTCTATATTCTAGACCTTGAGAACCCTATCTATAACATAAGTACCAAGAGGTTCAAGTCAAATAACATGAACCAAACCTATATCTGGCACTGTCACTTAGGTCATATAAATGACAAATGATTATCCCAGCTCCATAAAGATGGTTTGCTGGACTCATTTGATTTTGAATCATATAAGACATGCGAGTCATGCCTACTGGGCAAGATGACCAAGACTCCCTTTAGTGGACACAGCGAGAGATGCTCAGGTGTAATAAAGACTATAATAAAGACCCAAGTGCATGGCCACTAAGTGGGATCTATCCCTCCTATATAACGGGAGTGACATCGTTATTCTTGATAGAGTGAGACCACTAAGTGCATGGCCATGCCTAAATGAGTCAATATGAGATGTTGAGCTCATTTGATTGAGTGAGTGTACTTGGAGTTCAAGATTTAGATTGATTAGAGGATGACATGGTCTATGCCTCACATTGATCAATCTAGATGTCTAGGATAGAAGAGCATTGTCATATATTGTGAAGAGTCACAATTAGTAGTCACAAGGTGATGTTGGATCTCAACATTCTTGTAACTTGGGTAGTAATGATGTGTTGCTAGATACCGCTCATTACTTATGCTCCTAAATGGGTTTAGGGGCATTGCCAACGTTACAAGAACCTATAGGGTCACACACTAAGGACAATTAGATGGAGATTAGGTTATATGATGAACCAAGAGGATTAGGTTCATGTGATGAACCAAATTGGATTAAGAGTAATCCAAAGTAAACTAATTGAGTTGGACTCAATTTGGTTCATGTGTTAAATGAGTCTAATTTAGACTTAGACTCATTGAGCCAATTTAATTCAATGAATAGAGATTCATTAAATTAAAAATTGACTTGAACCAATGGTTAGATTTGATCAACTATGGGAGAGAAGTGGTCAAGTTTGACTTGACTTGAGAGAAAGATGAAAGGTCAAGTTTGCCTTGATCATTGCCACCTCATTTGTGAGTTGACATTAAGTGAACTAATGATGATGTGCCACATCATTAAGGCTAGCACATGTGTGTGCCACCTCATAAGGGAGATCAAGAGTTGTGACTCTTGAAATCCCATAGAGGTTTATAAGCCTCAAAATGTGGCCGGCCACTTAATTCACAAGAGTGAGTTTCATTTGGTTTTGGTAACCTCCTGTTGGATCTTGAGAGTTCGATAGAGGGGGGGTGAATATCGATTCGAAAAACAGTGTTGAAAAGAGTTAAGCGCAGCGGAATTTATGAGAACAGATACAATAATTTTACTTCGTTCGGAGCCTGTGACGACTCCTACTCGAAGGCCCGTACTCCGTGAGTACTTTCGTTGGGCAATCACTATCAATTCGAATGATGATTACAAAATAATTAAGTACAAGAATTGACAGAAATAAAATACCGACAAGAGAAGAAGAATTAGACTTAAGAAAGCGCTTTGTCGGAATAGCCTCTTGGCGTCACAGAAGCGTAAAGCAGGAGAGCAAGCAGTAGATTCTCAGTTCTGAATTGATGTCTGAAGCTCCACCCCTGGGGATTCTTTTATATGCTGCTCCGGGTGCCTGGATCCCTTCCGAGCGCCCTGGTGCGACGTGACAAGTCTAATCAGCGAAGTCCATGTGGCGACGACTCGGCTTGGATAAAACTTGCTTCCGGGCGCCCGGATCCCTTCCAAGCGCCCGGACCCCTCTTCTCCAGAAACTCCTTCTCCTGCAAGAAAAGGTTAGTCCAAGGTAAATATATCCTGCAACACAGATTGTTAGCACAGTCTTATAGATAAGCAAAGTGAGTATGAATTAGCAAAAAGAGTATGACTTAGATTCCGTCTTTCCGAGACCGGAATCTAGTCACGATCTCGACTTAGATATCCGAAATGGATCTAAGCCGGATCGATGCCTAATGTTCCCTTCCCGGGAACGCGTCCTCGCAGTCACTCCCCTCCAGTGACTTACCTCACTTACCTACCAGACGTCCGGTCAGCCCATCGACCCGTCTGGACTTCGTACCAGCTATCCGGTCAGCCCGTCGACCTAGCTGGACTTCGTGCCTAAGCGTCCGGTGAGCCCGTCGACCCGCTTGGACTTCATGCCAGCTATCCAGTCAGCCTATCGACCTAGCTGGGCTTCGTGCCAGACATCTGGTCAGCCCGTCGACCTGTCTGGACTTCTCCTGCACACTCAATCAAAGTGTTAGACAACAACAAACTAACTTAACCTGATTTATCATTCATCAAAACCTGAGTTAGACCGTTAGTGCTACCCGCACCAACACCTCCTTCTTCTTCCTCTCTACCTTTCTTCTCTCCCTCTCCTCCACCATTGCTGATCCTCTAAGGTTGCTAGCACATCTTTAGAGGTTCTCTCCATTGATTTGTTCGTGTGGATACACATAGAGGGTTGTACACTTGACAACCTTGAGATCCGGCGAACCTTGGACGAGCGGGATTTGCGAAGGGCTTCGCATCAAGGGTAATCTCTTTTTCTTTATAGATCTAGTGTAGATCTAGGTTAGTGAAACTCGAACACGTAGAAAATTTTATTTTATAACTTCGCATGGATCCGGTGGCATGGGATTCGGGGTTTCCGCAACGCAAAAAGCGGTTTTTGCGGCCCGAAAAACCCAACATATTCACCCCCCCCCCCTCTAACACAAATCGACCCTAACAAGCGGTATCAGAGTGTGGTCGCTCTTCACCGGAATCATCGCCGAAAGGGGCAAGAAGCTAGAGGGTGAAGAAGTTGAATCAATTTTATCAAGTCGAAGACTTCATCAAAAGCTCAACTTCAAGATGAAATTCTAAGATGGACTTGGATTTGACACAAGGGTGCCTCTACCATTCACAATGATGAGCTTCGATTCTTGGAAATTAATAATAAAAAATTTCTCGATGATGGAGATAGAGCAATGGTTTGCTCTCATGGAAGGCTTTAAAGCTCCAAGAGATTCAAAAGGCAAAATTCTCAAAAAAAAAGTAAATAGAGTAAGGAGCAAATTCAAAGGTGCGAGACAAATGACAAGGTAATCAAGTTATTGGTTAATCTATTACCAAGCACAATCATTTGCAAAATTGGAGAATACAAGGATGTAAATGAACTTTGGAGTAAATTGGCCAAGCTTCATGAAGAACCCTCCACTATACCAACTCAAGAGAAATCCAAAGAGGGAAACTCATTGGAGCAAGACCAAGAGAAGGAGGACTCCGAGGTTGAGAGGTGCTCAACATCGAAAGAAGAAGTCCACTACAAAAAAATTGGACGTCCAAGAAGCTTCATCCTCAAAGGAGTACAATAAAAAGGGAAAAGAGGGAGCATACTCTTTGTTCAATGGGCAAGAGGATGAAGGTGAAGAAGCCTCCACCTCTAGGATTGAGGGGGAGCGACATTCATTGACACCAGACCAAGAAGAAGGAGAGGCTTCTACTTCCGGGTCAAGTGAAGAAGAAGAAGATGGTGCCACCTTCACAAATCAAGAAAAATCAAATGGAGGATCAAGTGGCATCCCTACACGTGAAGGTATAATAAGTTTAATTAAAAATAAAAATCATATTATATATTTTGAGTGTAGGGAAAAAGGTCACTATAAAAGCAAGTGCCCCAAATTGGCCAAGAAGAAGGGCCAAGCGACACCAAAGGGCAAGGAGAAGCCCAAGAAGGTTGCTCCTATGATAAAGAAGAGCAAGGATCATATTGTGTGCTTCTCTTGCAATCAAAAGGGACATTACAGGAGCCAATGTCCTAAGGAGAAAAAAGTAGGGGCATAAGGTATCATTTATTGAACCAACTCCTTTGATTCATGATAAAAAGCATGCTAATGCTAATTTATATCATTTTAATGTTATTTATCATAAAAATAGGAGGCATGATAGCATTAAAGAAAAATATGTAGCTCTTCATGCTAAGTCTACCACACCTAAGGTTAGAAAGGTAGATAACAATTTAGGCAAGAACTCTAAGGACTTTAGATATAGGCCTAAAAATAAAAATGCTCATGAAAATCAAGAAAAATCCAAATATAAGGATTTAAGGTTGGAAAACCAAGCCTTGAGGTCAAGGCTTGATAAATTAGAAAAGGACCCTAAAGAAAATAGAAAATATCATTAAGGGTCAAAATGAGCATAACCTAGGGATAATTAGACAAGAATCATCTAATGGTAGGAGGGGTTTGGGATACAAACCTAAAACCAAGAAGGATGAAGCCTCTTACCATAGGGTTCCATATAATTATGGAACCAACGCTAGGTTTAGGGGTCAAGTCAAAGATACAAGGGAAGTTATCCGTAGAAGTATTTTTGTCAAGACCAATGTGACTAAGACTTCTAAGAAGTCAAAGAAAGTCACTAAGAAGGTCACAAGGGAAGCTATCCCTAGAGTTGACCTAGAGGAAGTACTAAGGCTTCTAAGAATCCTAGAAAGGTCATTAGGAAGGTATCTAGGGAGGTTATCCCTAGTGAATACCTAGAATACTCAAGGAGCACCAATAGGTTTTGGGTTCTTAGGAGTATATTCTCTACACCCTAGATGGATTAGAGAGTGTCAACTCTAATTGGAAGGGTAGTTAACCCAACCTTGATGAAGTTGACACTTGGAGGTATTTTCAAGGTTTTTGTTGACATTTGAAAATGAAATGGATTAATTGTTTACTCATTGGAAGAGTAAAATGTGTCAAAATTTGAGGAATTGGACTTAATTTAAATTGACACAAATTGAAAAAGGATAAGAAATGCCAAGTTGGGATTTTGGTATTTTCTTAGGGAGGTAAGGGCAATTTAGGCCTTAATTCAAAGTGATTACTCCTTGAAAGAGTAAAGTGTGTCAAACCTTGATGAATTATGCTTAATTTAAATTGGCACAAATTAAGAAAAGCAAAATAAATGTTAAATTGGGAGTTTGACATTTTCTTGGGAAAAAGTGGGCAATCTAAGATTTAATTTTAAGTTAGCTAAGGTTTAAGGATACTTAGATAGATAATCTAGATATTTTACTTATGCTAAATTGTCATGCTTTGTTTGCCCATCATATGTCATGACATTATGTGTGCATTCATTTTCATTATGAAAAATACAAAAATACCATGGCATGTCATACATACATCATGTAGCTATAGTTTTTTTTTTTTTGATAATTATTTCTATGTTGATGTATGTAATAAATCATCATACATTACTTTTTAATTCCTTGCAATTAAGGATTATGGCATTTACTAACAAGAAGCATCCTAGGTGGATGTTTATAATTCAAAAATGCCTAGATAGATATGCATGATCCCTAGTTTAGGGCAAAACCAAAATCTACATCTCACAAAGATTATAAGGTGACTTATATGTGTTTTAGTATACATTAAATACAAGTGAGATGCTAGGATGATGAACAAAACTCAAGATGCTGATTTAGTGCATCTTATTGAGTTTTGAATTCTCCTAAACACATAGTTATGTGTACTCCAATCATTGAAAAAGCTAATGTACAAGTCATGTGCATTGAGCCCCAAGAACATGGATGGAAATTGGTTTTGAAAAATATTTTAAATATACTTTGTAAAATTTTGGTGAAGGCTATCTTTTGATAGTAATCATCATTGAAAAGTTAGACACAAACTTGGAAGAAACATTGAAGTTTTTACAAGTTTCTAATTTTGTGTCAATCTTTGAAAATAGGAAGTATTTTCTTAGAAAACTATTTTTCCATGATAGTATATACCCTAAATAATTTCTACACTAATTTTTATGATTTTTAGAATTTTATAGAATTTTTAGGGCATTTCTAAAATTTAGCTGAAATTGGATTTTAAAATTTCAGAATCCCAATCTATCGGTTGATCGATTGAGAAGGCATTTTCTGTGAATAGAATGTTATGGAATCGATCAACCGATCGATTGACTGAAGCATGGATCGATCAATGGATCGATTCACACAAATTTTCTGCAAGCAAAAGCTTGTGGAATCGATCAGTGGATCGATTGAAATGGTTTCAATCGATTGAGACTCAACTTCAATCGATTGAGAAGGTTGTTCTCAACAATAAATGTCTGATTTTAGCACTTTAAACCATTCTTAGTCTAGGAAACCATTCCTAACCCCTTGAAACATATTTGTATACATTTAGGGAGAATTTTCATGATAAAAACAAGGATGAATTGGTTAAGGAAGACTAAGTTGAAGTTCAGATTGGGGTTTAGTTTCAATTTTGGATTTTTTTTGTTAGGATGTATACTAAAAGTCAAGCTTTTTGTATGAACATTTATTTTGAAATGAGAATCACATTGGTTAAAGGTCTGCATTTAGTAAAATACAATTGTCCATTTGATTTATATTGTAGATAACATGGTATGTGGTGTCACACAGAAGATCATGTTATCAGTTCCTTAAAAATTATAAATAGTAGCTCACAACCAAGATGGATTGGGACAAATCATTGAAATGCTTGTAGTGTAATTTGGTACTAGTTTATCTTGACTATAAAATTACACTAGTATACTATGTGTGTATTGAGCAGGACCATTTAAGATTGTTCCTTTTATACTGACTCCATAAAAGAGCATAACCTCTATTATTATGGATGTGCGTACTCTTAATCCCGATATAATAACAAGCACATATACTTAGTATTTATTTCTTTAATTTATCAATGGGTGAGATTTATTCGTTAAATGAATAGGCCCGATAAGTTGGGAAATAATATTATTTATATGGTGTGTTGTTGATTATAGAATGAAACGGTGTCCTAGTTATCTAGGTTGATGATGTCCCCTTGAGGAGCTCATAAGGATTGTCATGTAAACCCTGCAGGTGGGCTTAGTCCGACATAACAATGAAGTTGAGTGGTACTACTCTTGGAGCTAGATATTAATTAAGTGAGTTGTCAGTAACTCATTTAATTAATGGGCATTCGATATCTTAAACACAGGGAGATTAATGCACTCATGATAAGAAGGAGCCCATAATGTAATATGAGATTGGTGCGATAGTTCAATAATAACTCTTTAATGGTATGAGTTATTATTGATGAACTTGAGTTGGGTGTTCGGGTCGAACACAAAAAGCTCAAGATCATCTGGAGGTCAAAATCAATTCCTCCTCTCAGTTCCTGTTGTAGCCTCTATAAAGCCTCGTGTTCACCCGTTTTGATTTTCCTTCTTACCCAAATGAGGGGTCGGCCACATCCTTGCTTGGTGCCCAAGTAAGGGGCCGACCAAGCTCTCTTGGTGCCCAAGATGTGGGTCGGCCAAGCCATGCTTGGTGCCCAAGCATGGGGTCGGCCATACAAGAAGAGAAAAGAAACTTTTGTTGAAAACAAAATTTTGTTAAAATCTTTCCTTTTATAGGTTTCTACAATGGATTAAAAGAGAGATTTTAATTTTGTTAAAATCTTTCCTTTTTGTAGTTATCTACAATGGTTAAAAGAGATATTTAATTTTGCTAAAATCTTTCCTTTTTTTGTAACCAACCATTATAGGAATAAAAGAAAGATTTTGTTTAAAATAAAATTTTGTTATAATCTTTCCTTTTATAGCTATTTACAATGGTTTAAAAGAGAGATTTTAATTTTGTTAAAATCTTTTCTTTTTTGTAACCATCTACAATAGCAAATAAAAGGAAATTTTATTAAAAACTTTCCTTATTAGTCGCTAGCAAAGATTATAAAAGAGGAGGAGGGAGGTGCACAAAAACTAACACAACCTAAGGCTCCTCTTTTATTCTCTTGTGTGGCCGGCCCCTTCTTCTATCTTCTTCTATTGTATTCTTTCCCTAAAGGCCGGCGGCATCCATCCTTTCTTCTTCATTAGGGTTGGCACCCCTTTGGAGAAGACTCTACCTTGGTGGCCGGTTGCTTGGAGGAGAATAAGAAGGAGGAGGAGGCCTCTTCACTTTGTATTCTTTGGTGGTCGAAAGCTTGGAAAAGAAGGAGAAGGATGGGTGTCGTCATCTTGGTAGATTGTCACCCACACGACGTCCAAGAAGAGGAGAGGAATACAGCAGAAGATCAAGAGATATTTAGCTACAAGGAAAGATACAACTAGTTCTTTATTCTGTCGCAAACTAGTTTAGTTTTTCTTTGTATGGATCCTGAAATACCAACACAAGAGGCTAGAGATTTTGTGTTTCGATTTTGTGCTTCGATTTTGTGTTTCGATCTTGTGCTTCGATTGAGGTCTCTTTAGTTAAACCTAGGGTTTACTGTGAGGAGTTAAAATATTCAATTTCTTTTAAAGGCTTTGTCTAGGAAGTGGTGGATGATCTCATAACCAAGAAGGTTGAGTGCCTCGCCAACGACCTGGAAGCCAATCCTTGAAATAGATATTTAATCAACTTCTTTAATATGGTTTAACTTCTGAAGAACACATGAGTTGAACTTGGAGTAAAAATGTTAAGTTTCATTTCCAATCCAAGTTTAACTTATGAAGAGCACATGGTTTAAACTTGGAGTAAAAATATTAAGTTTCGTTTTCAATCCAAGTTTAAGAACACATGGGTTGCTAGGAAAAGTTCTGTGCTTATACAAATTTTTATACAGGGGAAACAGAATGGAATTCCTAATAGCACCCAACAATTAGTATCAGAGCTAGTTTTCTACCTCTATGTGTTTGGCTTCCAGTTAAATTGTGCACTTTTCATACATAAATTTAGGCAGGATAAGAGTAGGATGTGCAAATAGATTAACTATGTGGTTGTAGACATCCTTGTTCCAACTATTATGACCCTATTATGTTTGTGGTTGATTGGACCCTTCGACATATCAAGGGAATTTTATGTGTGTGCATGATTGTAATTATTAAATACAGCAGGAGCTGTATTAGTTTAAGGATTTTACATTTTGTTCGATCTAGATTACATGTACATTCCCTTATGCAATATAGGATCGATAAATGTAAAATTTTATTTTTGTCACGGATCGTATCCTTGTGAGGTGTGGTGCTATTTGAGGACTAGAGGTGCAGCGGAAAAGGAAGCAAAATAGACATGATGACATGACCCGTTGGCGGCGGCTAGGGTTGGTGGCACACGGAGGACAGCTATGGATGAGGCCATAATAGTTGGAAAATTATTTTTTATATTTATTGCCTTTTATGCTATTTATATGTGTTGTGTGTGTGTGTGCATGTTAAAATTCCTCATTTTAAATAACTAAGTGGGAGAGGAATTATTTAAATTCCACGGTCTCCATTACTAGTTTATAAGTGATGCATTTAAACTTACGCGTTGGCTTTGAGTGCCTTCCACCACATCGAATGAGTTTGTTTACAGATCACTAGATCAGATTTCCTTTATGGATGATTATAGGAAATTATTTAGGTTTGTGTGATCTTCTCCATCTGAAGGGGCACAATCCTATTTAATGGACTAAGTATCAAGTAATGGTATACACTTAGGCACATTTAATAGTATCCTCCTCATCGGAGTCACTGCTATTATTTGTGTGACCGAAGAAAAACCAATTATTAATTTTATTTGTTATAAAGTTAGGTTGACAAGATAATAAAATTAATGGGTAAAACCCCCGCTTACAAATGTTTGAATTTGTATACGTCCACACTATCGTGGCATACAAAATTCACGGTGTTTTGAGATATTGGTGAATTTAAATGATATTGTTTGAGGAATCAATATTATTTTAAATTCTAAAGTTTTGACCAAATATTTTGTGATTCTTAGGATTTCAAATGGCTTTCAATCCTCTTGCTGATATATTGAAAAAGAACAAACTTACTAGTCCCAATTACATTGAATGGAAATAAAACTTGGACTATCCTCGCAAAAGGGATAACAATAAAGGTGTATCTTATTAATTAGTTGTTGAAACATGTTTAGCGGTGTTATCTACCGGTACCTGGTGTGAAGATACGGGAGCCACTGATCATGTCTGCAATTCATTACAGGGGTTCCAGGAAACCCGACAACTATATGAAGGGGAAATCACCGTCTACATGGGCATTGCTACAAAAATGGCGGCTGTTGTAGTGGGAGATGTTTATTTATCCTTTGATAGGAATAAAACATTGATTTTGTGAAATTGTCTTTATGTACCAAGTTTTAGAAAGAACTTGATTTCAGTTTCCAAACTATTTATAGATGGATATTCTGTTTCTTTTGATGGCAAAGTAGTTGTCAAGAAAAATAGGGTAGCTATCTGTTCTAGTACATTGGTTAGAAATTTGTATATGTTGGTGCGGTTAGCACTAATGGTCTAACCCAGGTTTTGATGAATGATAAAATAGGTTAAGTTAGTTTTGTTGTTGATCTAACACTCTGACTGAGTATGCAAGAGAAGCCTAAACAGGTTGACGGGCTGACCGGATGTCTTGCACGAAGCCCAGCTAGGTCGACGGGCCAACCAGATAGTTGGCATGAAGTCCAAACGGGTCGACGGGCTGACCGGACGTTTGGCACGAAGTCCAGCTAGGTCGACGGGCTGACCGGATAGCTGGCACGAAGTCCAGGCGGGTCAAAGGGCTGACCGAACGTCTGGCAGGTAAGTAAAGGTAAGTCACTGGAGGGGAGTGACTGTGAGGACGCGTTCCTGGGAAGGGAACTTAGGCGCCGATCCGACTTAGAACCATTTCGGAACTCTAAGTCGAGATCGTGACTAGATTCTGGTCTTGGAAAGACAGAATCTAAGTCATACTCTTTCTATTTGAATTATGAACTATGTTAATAATCTATTTTGCAAGAGATATGAGTGCCTCGGACTAATATTTTTTTTTTGCAGGAAGGAAACTGCTAGAAAATAGGGTCCGAGCGCCCGGGAGGTACCCAGGCGCCCGGAGGTGAACTTTTATCATCTTCGCGTCATTGCCACGTGGAGCCTCCTGGTTAGGTCAGCTACGTCACACCAGGGCGCCCTGAAGGTTCCAGGCGCCCCGAACCTCCTATTTAAGGAGGGTTAAGGCTGAAGCTCCAAAAACAACAAAAGATTCAATCTCTGGTGCTCCTGCGACGTTGCTGACAACGCTCTACTTTTTTAGTCTTACTTTTCTTGTCAGTATTGCTTATTTTCATTAGCTTTCTTGTACTTTAAATTGTAAACAAATACTTCGAATTGCTAGTGAATTGCCCATCGAAAGCACCCTTGTATACGGGCCTTGGAGTAGGAGTCGACACAGGCTCCGAACCAAGTAAAAATCACTTGTGTTAGCATTGTTTTGATTTCGTCTTTTCCGCTACGTACTCTCGATTTTTTAAATCGATATTCACCCCCCTCTTCTATCGAACGATCACGATCCAACAAGTGATATCAGAGCAGGTACCGCTCTGATTTGGTGCAACCACCAATCAGGCAAATGGGGTATTTTTTTAAGGAAAATTAGATATCGTTGATCTTTAAAATTGTTTTTGGAGCTGTTTCCTTCCAAAACTATTTTTGAAAAATACATCGTCATCTTTTCACCATTGCTTAGTATTGACAAAATATTACATTTTTAAAAATTTGAAATAATCTTTTTTATTAATATTTTTATTAATATTTTATTATTTTTCTCGAAATTAGTGTAAAACTATATTTGTTTTCCCGGCACTGCTAATCCAAGACCAAGTCTTGGCACCACTTTTTAGTTTTCCATCTTCAGATTCAATGACTCTTCAAGAAGGACGGAACCCCCACGAACCACCACCATACGATCAAGAAGATTTCAACTACTGGAAGTGATTAATGGAATGTTTCTTAGGAAGCTTAGATTTCGATTATGTGCTAATATTGAGAAAACCTTCTCAGGACTTGGAACTGAACAAAAATATAAGTAAAATTATTTGTAATATTTTACCTAACAATGTTTTATGCAGACTAGAAAAGTACAAGAATGCATATGAGCTTTGGACACAATTGATCAAACTTCACGAGGAGTCGTTGGAGTTGGACGATCAAGTCGAAATCGAATCCAAACTTGAGTCAAATCCAATAGAAAAGCCTACTGAATTAGGGGTTGCGCTCAAGGTTAATAATATTTACCAAAATATCCCTGCTAATAGTAGTTTAAAGAATATACATGTTAATTTGGATATTTCTGAAAATATCTATGAAAATAGTGTAGCTGATAATACTTGCAAAAAAAACCCCTAAGATATTTTCTGATAAAATAAATCTAATTAATTTAGAAAATTTAGAAAATCTGAAAATAATTAATAACCCTAAAAATTCAAATTTAAATCTAAACAAATCTGAAAATTCAAATAATAATAATAATAAGGTCAATAGTGATCTAGATAAAATTAATAAATTATTTAGTAATCTAGACAATATCAATCTGGAAAATCCTATTCAAACCCAAGATAATTTAATTAACAAAAAATTAAGTTTTAAAGATAAGACTTATCTAATAAATTCTACTAATTATATCAACTTAAAAGGTAAAGAAAATATAAAGATAAAATTAAACACTCTGATAAAATCAAAAATAAATTTGACAAACTTAAAATTAAATATTAAAGATAACATATTAAACAAAGATAATCTAGAAAATTCAAAATTAACAGTTAATAAAAGGTTAAAAGATAAACCCTTAAAGAAATATAATTTAAATAATTTGATTAATTTAAATTTAAAAATTAATAAAAACTCAATCATTAACGATCATCTATTAAATAAAGACAATTAAATTAACTTAATAAAATTGAAATTGAAAGAAAATTCAAATATTAAATATACTCTTTTAAAGAAAGATAATTTGATCAATTTAATTAATTTAAAATTAAAAACTTAAATTTAAATTACAAATTAAACATTAAATCTTAACTAAAACTAAATTATACAAAAAAAAATCTTAAAAGGAAAATCAATAATTTAGGGGGAGGCTCCAGAATAGCTGGCACCTCCAAAAATAATTTACCCGATAGGGTAACCGAAACCAATCTACCCGGCAGGGTAATTAGGACTAGAGTAAAAGGGTAAGGTTTAACTTGATCAACGGTACTGGTTAAGTTTTGGATGATAGTACGTCAGGGAAGCTTAGTCTATGCATGTCTAGGAAGATATGGCTTCGACCTGGCACATTTGGCTAAGTAGAACTGACCGAAGCTACCCTTTATGGATCCTAACCAGTTAGACCAAAGTTTTGTACTAAGTACAATGGATAGGACTATTTGGAAAACCTCGAAGACATGGTTACTCTAATGATGTCCAAGCGACTCACCATAGCCCAAAAGTTTATCCAGAAAATGTCTATCTGTTGAACCCAAAGCTAAACCTGAATCTAATACAAAGTTAAAATCAAACCCTAAAAATAGAACCTAATTCATCTCACAAAATTATAGGATTCCCTGAATGAAAATTTAGATCGGATGAGATGACTAAGGTCAAAAAATTAAATTAAATCTAATCTAATTAAAACCAATAAAAATTAAATTAAGTTAACTAAAACTAAAGATTCTTTTAAAAAAAAATCTTTTAAAAAAATTCTTTTAAAAATAATTTTCAAAATATTTTTAAAAAATTTAAAAATTAGCTAAAAAATCATTCTATAAATACTTTAAAACTACTTTTAAAAATTATTTAAAAATAATTTTAAAAATCTTTTAAAACTTCTTTTAAAAATTATTTTAAAAATCTTTTAAAAATTATTTTAAAAATTACTTTAAAAATCTTTTAAAACTTCGTTTAAAAATTACTTAAAAAATATTTTAAAAAAATATTTCAAAATTTATTTAAAAAATAATTTTAAAAAATCTTTTAAAACTTCTTTAAAAAATCTTTTAAAAATTATTTAAAAAATCATTTTAAAACTTCTTTTAAAAATTATTTAAAAAATCATTTTAAAAAAATCTTTTAAAAAATATTTTACAAATTATTTTAAAAATCATTTTAAAAAATATTTTAAAATTCTTTTAAAAATTATCAAAATAAACATTTTAAAAATCTTTTAAAAATTATTTTAAAATCACTTTAAAAAATCTTTTAAAACTTCTTTTAAAAATAATTTAAAAAATCATTTAAAAAATCATTTTAAAAAATCTTTTAAAAATTATATAAAAATCATTTTAAAAATTCATTTAAAAATTATTTAAAAATCATTTAAAAATTCTGTTAAAACTTCTTTTAAAAATTATTTTAAAAAAATCATTTTAAAAATCTTTTAAAACTTCTTTTAAAAATTATTTAAAAATCAATTTAAAAAATCTTTTAAAAAAAATCTTTTTAAAATTATTTTAAAAATAATTTTAAAACTTCTTTTAAAAATTATTTAAAAAATCATCTTAAAAATCTTTTAAAAAATCTTTTAAAAACTATTTAAAAACTCTTATACAATTATTTAAAAATTCTTTTAAAAGGTATTTAAAAATTATTTAAAAATTCTTTTAATAGTTATTTAAAATTTTTTTAAAAATTATTTTAAATTTTTTTAAAAAATTCTTTTAAATTCTTTTAAAAATTATGTTAAAAAAAATTATTATTAGTTAGACTTTAAACTTATTTTTAACCTTAAACATTATTTTAACGTTAAACATTATTTTAACCTTAACATTATTTTTAAACTTAATTTACCTTAACTGAAAATTAAAACTTATTATTGAAATTACAATCAAACTTTAAAAATTTAACTTAAACTTAAAATTAGACTTAAACTTAAATTAACCACTAATATTAATTTAAATCTAAAATCAAAACTGAATTAAACGTATGTTAATTATCATTAAACATGTTATAAAAATCATTTTAAAGTCCTTTTAAATATTGTTTTAGAAATCCTTTTAGAAATTCCTTAAAATAATAATAATAATAATAATAATAATAAATTCTTTTAAATTCATTTAAAACTTAGACACCTAACTTAAAAATTTAAATTTCATTAAGCTTAATTATGTAATTAATAAGTAGAACTTAATTGTTTAAGTCTAACTTTATTTGAGAACTAAAATTGACTTGAATTAAACCTTACTTAACTGTGTTTAATAACTTTAACTTCATGCTAACTTCAAACTAAGTTAATCATACTTAAAAGAAAGTAAATAAAAAAAATTAATGGCGTGAACTAACACTTTCATTGACCAACTCAATCAATTAATACGAAATTTAAATTATTTTACTAAGTATTAAATTATTAAATCTAGTAAAAATTAATCAATAAATTATTGATAATGGTTAACTGTTATTGAATTAATAAAATCTTATCTTATTTAACCTTAAACTGAAGCTTAAGCACCTGAATATAAAATTAATTATTGATTAATCAAACTCAAATAAACAATTATACCAAGGATACATAGATAATTATGTAAATAATATAAGTGTTACTAAATCCCCTAGAACACTTAGGTAGAAAAATGTGTTAGGGCTTTGAAAGTTAACACACCCAAACCTTAGCATTAGATTAAGGGAGAGTAATAAATTAAAGGAGTATCAAATTAAGGGGGAGGTTTATTTTTTTGTCTCCTTAAGTGTTATTTTTTTAATTTTCTCTTTAAAATCTCTTTAGAAAATTCTACCTCAATTTATTTTTTAAAAAAATTACTTTGAAAATCTTATATTAAATATTCTTAGCAAATATTTTCAAAAGCTTTATTTTAATAATGTCAGGTTCAGGGGGAGCAATAATTATTTTCATATTTTTTTATTAAAAATATTTTTGAAATTAAGTTTTGGAAAATATTCTTCTAAAAATATTTTAGAAATGAGTTTATGAAACCTAACCTTTGTAAAACTAAGTTTTATGTTAAATTTTCTTTGGTGTTGAAAATTGTGTGTTATAAACTTGGTTTGAAAACTAGTTTTGAAAATCGAATTTTACAAACTTAGTTTTGAAACTATGATTGATCAAAATTAAATATTGAAAATTAATTTAAGAAAATAAAAACTTAGTTTTACATATTAGATTTCACAAACTTAACTCCGAAGAACTAGATTTTGAATCTGACCTGTATTTTTAAAATCTTACTCTTATAAAATTATTGTTATAAAATTTATGGTTAAAAAATGTGTCAAGTTCAAACTTATTTTGAAAATTAAATTGGAATTTATACACTTATGTTTGAAAATTGGCCTCTTTTGAAGTTAGCTTTAACTTGAAAATTAGCTTTTACAAATTTATGATTGCAAACATTATCTGTTGAAAAACTGCAAACCTATTACTCAGTTATTTTTCTAAAATTAGATATTTTTCATAACTTAGCTATTTTGAAAAGGTTAACAAATACTCTTTAAAAGTAAAATATTTAATTATTAACTCCCCCGAGTCAATCTGACTTGTTTCTTGCAATTATCCATATTCTTTATAGCAATTTGTCTGTATTTATAATATGTTTGTGTTTGATGAATGCCAAAGGGGGAGGGTTAGGTGGTTAAGTTAGCTAAAACTAATTGAAAATACAAACTAACTTAAAAACCTATTAATGCTTGTTTTAGCTTCCATTTAACACTAACTTAACCAAGTTGTCATTCCATCAAAAAGGGGGAGATTGTTGGTGCGGTTAGCACTAATGTTCTAACCCAGGTTTTGATGAATGGAAAAATAGGTTAAGTTAGTTTTGTTGTTGATCTAACACTCTGACCGAGTGTGCATGAGATGCCTAGACAGGTTGACGGGTTGACCGGATATCTGGCAAGAAGTCCAGCTATGTCGACGGGCCGACCGGATAGTTGGCACGAAGCCCAAATAGGTCGATGGGCTAACCGGACGTTTGGCACGAAATCCAGCTAGGTCGACGGGCTGACCGGATAGCTGGCACGAAGTCCAGACGGGTCGAAGGGTTGATCGAACGTTTGGCAAGTAAGTAAAGGTAAATCACTGGAGGGGAGTGACTGTGAGGGCGCGTTCTCGGCAAGGGAACTTAGGCGCCGATCTGACTTAGAACCATTTCGGAACTCTAAGTCGAGATCGTGACTAGATTCCGGTCTCGAAAAGATGGAATCTAAATCATACTCTTTCTATTTTGAATTATGAACTGTGCTAATAATCTATTTTGCAGGAGATATGAGTGTCTTAGACTATTTTTTTTTTTTGCAGGAAGGAAACTGCTGGAAAACAGGGTTCAGGCGCCCAGGAGGTACCGAGGCGCTCGGAGGCGAACTTTTATCATCTTCGCATCATCACCACGTGGAGTCTCCTGGTTGGGTCAACTGCATCACACCAGGGCACCCTGAAGGTTCCAGGCACCCTGAACCTCCTATATAAGGAGGGTCAAGGCTGAAGCTCCAAAAACAACAAAAGATTCGATCTCTGGTGCTTCTGCGACGCTGCTGACAACACTCTACTTTTTTAGTCTTACTTTTCTTGTCAGTATTGATTATTTTCATTAGCTTTCTTGTACTTTAAATTGTAAACAAATACTTTGAATTGCTAGTGAATTGTATTGGTGCGGTTTGCACTAACGATTTAACCCAAGTTTTGATGAATGACAAATCAGGTTAAGTTACCCTGTTGTTGTCTAAACACTCTGATCGAGTGTGCAGGAGAAGTCCAGCTAGGTCGACGGGCTGACCGGATAGCTGGCTAGAAGTCCAAACGGGTTGACGGGCTGACTGGACGCTTGGCGAGAAGTCCAGCTAGGTCGACGGGCTGACCGGATAGCTGGCGAGAAGTCCAGACGGGTCGAAGGGCTGACCGGACGTCTGGCAGGTAAGTGAGGTAAGTCACTGGAGGGGAGTGACTGCGAGGACGTGTTCCCGGAAAGGGAACATTAGGCGTCGATCCGGCTTAGATCCATTTTGGATATCTAAGTCGAGATCGTGACTAGATTCCGGTCTTGGAAAGACGGAATCTAAGTCATACTCTTTGCTATTACTTTGTTGAACTTTAATAATGCTAACACTTTGTTTTGCAGGATCTATTTTATCTCAGACTAACCTTGTTTTGCAGGAAAGATGTTCGCTGGAAAAAAGGGGGTCCGGGCGCCCGGGAGGCACCCGAGCGCCCTGGAGGCAAAAATTATCCTGACCGCGCGTCGCCACTTGGAGCTCGCTACTTGGACTTGCCACGTCTCACCAGGGCGCCTGGAAGGAATCCAGGGCGCCCCAAGCTTCATATAAAAGATGGGGCGGAGGCAGAGACCAGAATCAACTCAGAACTCTTAGACTGCTTGCTCTGCTGCTCTGCGCTCCAACGACGCTAACGAAGCTCCGACAACGTTCTCTTGTCCTTGTGGTTTTCTTTCTGTCGGTATAGCTTTGTTTTAATTTTCATTAGCATTCCTTGTACTGTCTTTGTAATCATTATTTCGAATTGCTAGTGAATTGCCCAACGAAAGTACTCACGGAGTACGGGCCTTCGAGTAGGAGTCGTCACAGGCTCCGAACGAAGTAAAAAAATATTGTGTTCATCTGTCTAAGCTGTTTTATTTCCGTTGCGCTTAACTCTTTTATACTCGTTGTTTTTCGAATCGATATTCACCCCCCCTCTATCGACATTTCACGATCCAACAAGTGGTATCAGAGCAGGTACCGTTCTGATTTGGTGCAACCACCAATCAGACAGGGGGTGAAAATATTTTTTTCTCTTTACGCTTAATTCTAAATTGATATTATTGTTAATTTGGGAATTTTTGTCATCGCAATTAAATCTATATTGGTGCAACACTAAACTAGATACTACTATAATCTTTTTCCGCACTACTAATCCAAGACCAAGTCTTGGGATATTTTTTCCGTTGTTTACTTGTGTGCAGAATGTCTCAACTAGAAGGCTTCAGCACAGTACGCCCTCCCCTATTCAACGGGGATGACTTCTCGTACTGGAAGAAAAGAATGGAGGTGTACCTAAAGACGGATTACGATCAATGGTTCAGCGTTATAAAGGCCTACCAAGCTCCAACCGACAACTCCGGAAAACCACTAGACATGGAACAGTGGACTCCGGACATGAGGAAAAAGGCATCAACAGAAAACAAGGCAATCAACACGCTGCATTGCGGCCTAACACGAGAAGAGCTGAACCGGGTCGGACCACATCAGAATGCTAAAGAATTGTGGGATAAACTGATCGAGTTGCACGAAGGAACAAGCGACGCGAAGGTAACAAAAAGAGACCTACTTTTAAATAAAATATTTAATATAAAAATGCAGGAAGGGGAAACGGCAAGTCAACTGCATGCAAGAATCAAGGACGTCCTCAACGGACTCCACGCGATAGGCCACCAGATGGAAAACAGAGATTTAATAAGGTACGCACTAAATGCTTTTCCTCGTAATAGCTTGTGGGCATCAATCGTAGATGCCTACAAAATTTCAAAAAATTTATCTAAGTTAAAATTAGACGAGTTTTTTTGTGAGTTAGAATTATATGAACAAACTAATGCTGGAGCCGAGAAAGGTATTGCTTTATTTGCAGGCTCATCCAAAGAAAAGAAGAACAAGCCTGAATCTGAAGAAGATTCTGATCAAGATACCGAAGACGAAGAACACCTGGTGAACCTGGTAAGAAAAATGTTCACCAGGAGAAAAAAAAGCTTCAGCAAGAAGGACCTTCAAAAGATCAGTTCTCCCTCGGAACAAAAGAACGTGACGTGCTTCGGATGCAACAAAAAGGGGCACTACAAGAACGAATGTCCAAGACTGAAGTTCGACAAATCGAAGCCAACCAAAAAGAAGTCTCTTAAAGCAACGTGGGACGACTCCTCGGACGAATCTGAGGCAGAAGAGCAGAAACACCAGAGCCATCTCGCGCTGATGGCCCGCAAAGCTGAAACGGAAGACGAGTCGGAAGATGAAGACGGGTCTGAACCCGAATCAAGCCACGAGTCCGTACTCGTTTCCGAAGGCCCGGATGAGGTACATTTTAATTTAAACAAAAAATTCTTTAAAATTATTTCTTGCTTAAATAGTAAGTTAATTAAAATAGAAAATGAAAACAAATCACTCCTTGAGGAAAATCAAGACCTCAAGGAACAAATAAAAAATTTAAATCCAACTCAAGATCTAATACTTGAAGAGAACTCATCATTAAAAATAGAAATTAATAACTTAAAAGAAATACTAGAAAAATTCACTACAAGATCAAAAAATCTAGACTTAATCCTGAATAATCAAAAAGCATGTTATAATAAAACCGGACTTGGATACAAGTCGAACTCAAATAAAACCTTTAAGTCATTAATAACCCAATACAAATCAACTAATCAAGCTTGGGTTCCGAAAGCGTGTTTGACCACGCAAGTAGGAATTAATCAATATTACATACCTAAAAAAAAAATATACTATATTAACTCGAATAAACTAAATCAAAAACCAAAACACAAATCAAAGAAATCAAAATTTAAAAATATTAAAACTCAACAAAATATAAATTATCACCAAGTTAATTATAACTATAAAAGGAATCGACACAAACCTAAAATGAAAATTTAAATTAATGGCCAATAATTCAGGGGAGGCTCCAGAATAGCTGACACCTCCAAAACTAACTTACCCGACAGGGTAACCTAAACAAACTAACCCGGCAGGGTAATTAGGATTAGCTAAAAAGAGACCAAGTTTAACTTGAATCATGGTACTAGTGAAGTTTTTGGATGATAGTACGTTAGGGAAGCTTGGTTATCGCATGTCTAGAAAGATATGGTTTCGATCTGATGCATTTGGCCAAGTGGAACTGACCGAAGCTACCCTTAAATGGATCCTAACTAATTAGACCAAGATTTAGTACTAAGCTTCGTGGATAGGACTATTCGGAAAACCTCGAAAGGTTGGTTACTTCTAATGACGTCCATGTGACTCACCAAGCTTAGAAGTTTATCCGAAGAATGTCTATTTGTACAGATCAAAGCTAAACCTGAATCTAACACAAGTTAAATCAAAACTCCATAATTAAAAATCCAATCCATCTCTTAAAATTATAGGATTCCCTGATTGAAAACTTAGATCGGGTGAGATGACTAAGGATCAAAATCAAATTAAATTAAATTTCGAATTAAATAACTAAAATGAATTACGATTAATTTACTTTTAATTTTAAAACCAAATTAACCTCAAAAACTATCTTAAAAATTAAATTAACTTTAAAAATTATTAAATTAACTTTAAAAACTATTTTAAAAAACTGTTAAATTAATTTTTAAAAATTATTAAATTAACTTTAAAAACTATCTTAAAAATTATTTTAAACTTTAAAAATTATTAAATTAACTTTAAAAACTATTTTAAAAATTATTAAATTAACTTTAAAAACTATTTTAAAAACGGTTAAATTAACTTTTAAAATTATTAAATTAACTTTAAAAACTATTTTAAAAACTATTAAATTAACTTTTTAAAATTATTAAATTAACTTTAAAAATTATTTTAAAAATTATTAAATTAACTTTAAAAACTATTTTAAAAATTATTAAATTAAACTTTAAAAACTATTTTAAAAATTAAACTAAAAAAAAAATCATTTAAAGGGTCAAAAACCAGGGGCGGGCGCCCCTAGTATTCCCTTCGGGGGCGCCCGGGAGGGGATCCAGGCGCCCCGCCCGAAATCAACCCCGGGCGCCCGGAAAGGCTCCGGGCGCCCGGAGTTCCCTATAAATAGGGGGCAGCAGGCGCCCCCAACACTTGCCCCAAATCTTTTAACTCTTACCAAGGTTCTATCCGAACCTCAGTGTGAGAGTGCCCTAAATTTAAATTTTCTTACGGTGAAGACGCTGCCGCGACTCAACTGAGGTCATCAGTTCTATATTTTACGATGGCTCCTCGGTAAATCCTCTTTTTTTCCTTGTCTAAATTTTTTTTTAATTTGTCTTGATATTTTTATTTAGAATATCTCTTTGATATAACAGTAGGAAACGAACAAATACTGGTGCTGGGCCCTCTAATGCTAGTACTGACCCTAGGTTTCCCACAGATGAACTTAGAGTTAGATTTGAGTCAACCATTTATATGGCCATTAGGACTAAATGCATAGATAGATCGTTCTTTTTAGTTTCTTGTGCTCCTGTTATGGAGGTTATAAACCACTATAACCTACGAAACCTTGTTGAATGTACTAGTCCGGTAAACATAAGTCTGTGTGCTGAATTTTGTAACAACCTAGTGAAAGTAGACGACCTTACCTATACTACTAGGGCAGCAGGTACTGATATCACGCTATCACCTACGACGATCCGGGAGTTTTTAGGGTTACGTTCATCCACTTGTTCCTTTTTGTGCTATCCTCCCGGGGATCTACCATTCGGAGATCCCTACTCACATATCACTCTTGATACGATTTATTCGTATTTTTTTTGGGGAGAGCGAGATCCCACTGTGACCCAGTTTAGGTCTGTAGAACTTCGAGTCCAGGACTACGCTCTTTATAGGGTCTTAGTCTTTTGCATCTTACCACTGACTACTCGGGACATCGCTGTGATGCGCCCATTCTACTCATTTTTACTCTATGCCCTGAGTCATAGGTTAGACATTGACATCAGCCTACATATCTTCTCCACCATTATCTACTCTGCTGGATATGTGACTAATAGTCGAGTCCACATGCCTTTTTGTCACATTCTGATAGCATATATGTCCTCGTTGAACATTGATGTCACTAGAGGAGACATTCGCTGTATGACTGAGTTTGACGTCATAACAGCTAGGAACTTCTCTCTGGCTAGTATCCACATAGATGAGGGTGACGGTACTGTGTCTTGGTAGAGGGGGGCACGGCACCAGCACGACCCAGGCGCGCAGGGGGAAGCCGAGCAGGATGAGTTCATGCTTGCACTGTTTCCGGAGGAGGCAGTTCCACCTCCACCACCAGCTCGAGCACCACGTCATGCACCACGCACTCTAGCCGACCGCATGACTGGACTAGAGAGGGCCATGGCGAGTCTCCAGCAGGAGAACTCTGACTTTCAGTGTGACATGCGGCGAGAGGTCTCCGAGTTGCGAGCTGACGGGCAGACTTGACACACTGAGCTGATGACACTACTCCGCTCCTTGGGATCTGGACCACCCCCTTCCTCATCTCAGTAGCTCTTATTGTGATACTTCAGTTATCTACATCACTTGTAGAATACTTATTGATCTATCTAGTGTTCTTTCTGATATGGATTGATTATGTTCGATCTTAATAGACTAGGAGTTTCAAATTTCAAAAATATTTTCAAAAATGGTTATTCTCAAACTATAGGTTAAAAAATATTTTCAAAACCTTCCTATTTTTAGATTTTTAAACATATTTTTAGCCTTAGACTAGTTTAAAATCCTTAGAAAGCATGTACCTATAGGACTAGTTTTCAGCATCTCACCAAAACCCTAGGCTTACCTTGCTTGTGTTTGACGAACATAGAAAGGGGTGAGATGTATAGGTCACTTGCCTAAGACTTAAGATGCTTATTTCAGTGCATCGACATAAGTCTGGGCGTTAAATACAAAATATACATTAATCAAGTTAAGGTTGAACTTAACTTGACTAACCAAGTGAAAGCTACTATCTTATGATAAGTCAGTCAGTAACAAACTGGTTAGACATTTGACTTAATGTCAGACTCAGGGGGAGATATAAAACTACTTCAGTTTTTCAAATTGAATTTTAAACTTATTTTTTCATCAAAAGTTTAAACTCAACTTATTTTTGAAAATTTCTGAAAAAGAATTTTACAAAATTATTTTGAAAACTCTGTTTTAAAAAATTATTCTACTTTGAGTATTTTTAGCAAATACTTTTTATGTTCATATTGAAAAATGTTTTCTTAAAAAATTTTCTTAAACCCATTTTTGAAAACTAACTCTTATAAAACTAAGTTGTTTCTAAGAATTGGGTTTTACTTTTTATTGAAAATTGATTTTGAAAATTAGATTTAACATAGTTTTGAAAATTGAATTTAAAAATCTAGTTCTTAAAATTTGATTTTACTTAATTTTGACAATTTGATTTAAATTAGTTGTAAAAATTGCTTTGATATTGAAAATTGTGAAAATTAGATTTTTTTTAAAAACTTAATACAAAATTAGATTTAAATAAGTTTACAAAATTAGATTTGTAAACTTATGTTTGAAAAGCGTTTCAAAGTTGAAACTTGTTTTGAAAATTTAAACTTGATATTGAAATTTAGAACTTATACAATTATGTTTGAAAATCAGACTATCTAAACTTAGCTATTTTTCTAAACAGCTAATGCTTTAAACAAGTTTTCAAAAGTTTAACTCCCCCAGATTAACTTGACATTATTTCTTACTTTGTCTGAAGTCTATGTTGATGCTTACTTAATCCATTTTTTTTTATGAATGCCAAAGGGGGAGGTTAGGTGGTTAAATTAGCTAAACTCATTTAAAAATACAAACTAACTTAAAAACCACATTAAATGCATGTTGTTTTATGCATATGTTTACACTAACTTAACCAGGTTGTCATTCCATCAAAAAGGGGGAGATTGTTGGTGCGGTTTACACTAACGATTTAACCCAAGTTTTGATGAATGACAAATCAGGTTAAGTTAGCATGTTGTTGTCTAAACACTCTGATCGAGTGTGCAGGAGAAGTCCAGCTAGGTCGACGGGCTGACCGGATAGCTGGCGAGAAGTCCAAACGGGTCGACGGGCTGACCGGACGCTTGGTGAGAAGTCCAGCTAGGTCGACGGGCTGACCAGATAGCTGGCGAGAAGTCCAGACGGGTCGAAGGGCTGACCGGACGTCTGGCAGGTAAGTGAGGTAAGTCACTGGAGGGGAGTGACTGCAAGGACGCTTTCCCGGGAAGGGAACATTAGGCGTCGATCCGGCTTAGATCCATTTTAGATATATATGTCGAGATCGTGACTAGATTCCGGTCTCGGAAAGACGGAATCTAAGTCATACTCTTTGCTATTACTTTGTTGAACTTTAATTATGCTAACACTTTGTTTTGTAGGATCTATTTTGTCTCGGACTAACCTTGTTTTGCAGGAAAGTTGTTCGCTGGAAAAAAGGGGGTCTGGGCGCCCGGAGGTCCGGGCACCCGGGCGCGCTGGAGGCAAAAATTATCCTGACCGCGCGTCGCCACTTGGAGCTCGCTGGTTGGACTTGCCACGTCTCACCAGGGCGCCTAGAAGGGATCCAGAGTGCCCCGAGCTTCATATAAAAGATGGGGTGGAGGCAGAGACCAGAATCAACTCAGAACTCTTAGACTGCTTGCTCTGCTGCTCTGCGCTCCAACGACGCTAACGAAGCTCCGACAACGTTCTCTTGTCCTTGTGGTTTTCTTTCTGTCGGTATAGCTTTGTTTAAATTTTCGTTAGCATTCCTTGTACTGTCTTTGTAATCATTATTTCGAATTGCTAGTGAATTGCCCAACGAAAGTACTCACGGAGTACGGGCCTTCGAGTAGGAGTCGCCACAGGCTCCGAACGAAGTAAAAAAACATTGTGTTCATCTGTCTAAGCTGTTTTATTTCCGCTACGCTTAACTCTTTTATACTCGTTGTTTTTCGAATCGATATTCACCCCCCCCCCTCTATCGACGTTTCACGATCCAACAAATTGCCCATCGAAAGTACCCTTGTGTGCGGGCCTTAGAGTAGGAGTCGACACAGGTTCCGAACCAAGTAAAAATCACTTGTGTTAGCATTGTTTTGATTTTGTCTTTTCCGCTGCATACTCTCAATTTTTTAAATTGATATTCACCCCTCCCCCTCTATCGAACGATCACAATCCAACAGTATACTCTAAATCCAATAACTCCCATGATGCAACAAATGGAAATTAATAACACATCTTCTAATTCAAATAATAGAAAGCAGCCTTCGGAAATCAACCGAACATATCTTTGGCATCTAAGGCTAGGTCATATTAACTTGAGTAGGATTCAAAGGTTAATAGCCGATGGACTTTTGAGTTCATTGGTGGTGGAAAACTTTCCAACCTGCGAGTCTTGCTTGGAAGGAAAAATGACCAAGAGACCTTTTAAGGCTAAGGGGTATAGAGCCAAAGATGTGTTGGAATTAGTTCATTCTGATTTGTGTGGACCTATGACTATCTAGGCAAGAGGTGGTTTCGAATATTTTGTCTCTTTTATATATGACTATTCAAGATACGGGTACATTTACTTGATGCGCCGCAAATCTGAGTGCTTTGATAAGTTCAAAGAATACAAGGCTGATGTGGAGAAACGTCATGGTAAAAGTATCAACACACTACAGTCTGATCGTGGTAGCGAGTACCTCTTAGGAGAGTTTAGGAGTTACTTATCAAAGGCCGGGATTCAATCCCAACTGTCTGCACCTGGTACACCCCAACAGAATGGTGTGGTAGAACGAAGGAATTGGACTCTTATGGAAATGGTTAGATTAATGATGAGTTATTCAGAATTACTAAATTTGTTTTGGGGATATGCTCTGGAAACGACAGTGTACATTCTAAAATTGGTACCTTCTAAGTCAGTACCCTCTACTCCCATAAATTTCTAGAATGGGCATAAGCCTAGTCTGAAGCATATTCAGATTTGGGGTAATCCAGCACATGTGCTAAAGGGAGACACTGATAAGTTGGAATCACGTACAGAAGTTTGCTTGTTTGTGGGTTATCCTAAAGAACAAAAGGTGGTTTATTTTATAGTCCTAAAGATCAGAAGGTCATTGTTAGCACCAATGCCCGATTTTTAGAAGAGGACTATGTAATGAACCACAAGCCCATGAGTAAAATTATTCTTGAAGAAATAAGAGAAGACACGTCTACTTTAGTACCAACGGTACAAGATGAGATACCACAAGAAACTGCAACACATGTCACAAATGATGCACAATTATAAGCAGTGTCACGTCTTAGTGGGAGGGTTGTTTAGCAACCTGATTGATTCTTATTTTTAGGAGAGTCTTCGGACTTGATCCCTGGTGAACATGAACCTAATCCCTGCACATATGATGAAGCACTCCAAGATAAAGATGTAGCATCTTGGCAAAGTGCAATAAACTCTAAAATAGAATCTATGTATTCTAATCAAGTCTGGGAGCTTGTAGAACCACCAAATGGTGTAAAAGACATTGGGTGTAAATGGATATACAAAAGAAAAAGAGGGATAGACGGGAAGGTGGAAACCTTCAAAGTAAGGCTAGTTGCAAAAGGGTATACTCAGAAAGAGAGAATCGATTATGAGGAAACCTTTTCGCTGGTAGCCATGCTTAAGTCTATCCAGATTCTTTTATCAATTGCCGCTCATATGGATTATGAGATTTGGCAAATGGATGTCAAGATAGCTTTCCTTAATGAAAGTCTTGAAGAAAATATCTTATGAAGCAACCAGAGGGATTCATTACGAAGGGAAAAGAGCATCTTGTATGTAAGCTCAATCGGTCTACTTATGGACTGAAGCAAGCTTCGAGATCTTGGAACATCTAGTTTAATGAAGTGATCCAGTCTTATGGATTCATTCAGTGTCTAGATGAGTATTGTGTATACAAGAAGAGTGACGGAAACGTGGTGGTATTTCTTGTACTATACGTAGATGATATTTTGCTCATTGGCAACAATGTCAAAGTGTTGTCAGACGTAAGGGTATGGTTGTCCAAGCAGTTTGATATGAAGGACATGGGAGAATGTTGACATATTTTTGGGATCAAAGTAATAAGGGATCGCAAGAAAAGGATGTTGTGCTTATTCCAAGATTCGTACATCGATACTATCCTATCTCATTTTTGTTGGTGCAACCTTAGGTCAAGGTTGACCTGGTTGACCCGACTCGAGTTGACCTGACTCGAGTTGTATTTTGATGTTTGATGAGAATAGAAAAGTTCTATTTTGATGTTTGACGAGAATAGAAAAGTTCTATTATGATGTTTGATGAGAGTAGAAAAGTTATATTCTGATGTTTGATAGAATACAAACTTGGGAGATTGTGGGTGCAATCTTTAGTCAAGGTTGACCTGGTTTACCCAAGGTGAGTCGACCTAATTCGGGAAATCCTGGTGAGTGAAGCCAGGTGAAAGTCCTGATGTGTGAAGCCAGGCAAGGGAAAGTCCTGGTGAGTGAAGACAGACAGTTGGAAAGTTCTGGTGAGTGAAGCCAGGCAAGGGAAAGTCCTGGTGAGTGAAGCCAGGCAGTTGGAAAGTTCTGGTGAGTGAAGCCAGGCAAGGGAAATCCAGATAGGTCAAGGTTGACCAGACATCTGGTGAAAAGTCCAAGCAGGGAGCTTGGCACGAGAAAAGTCCAAGTATGGAGACTTGGCACGGAAAAGTCCAAGCAGGGAGCTTGGCACGAGAAAAGTCCAAGTATGGAGACTTGGCACGGAAAAGTCCAAGCAGGGAGCTTGGCACGGGAAAAGTCCAAGTATGGAAACTTGGCATGGGAAGTCGGAGAGGGCTTGGGAGCTCGTTCTCCGAACTGTGGTCAGAGAGGGCTCGGTAGCTCGTTCTCTGGACCGGATGGAGTCGGAGAGGGCTCGGTAGCTCATTCTCCGGACTAGGTCAGAGAGGGCTCGGTAGGTCGTTCTCAGGACCAGGTAGGGTTTAGGGCTGGGAGCTCTAAACCTGGATCGGTCTGGTGACCGATCCAGTGATACGCTGGTTGACTGATCGGTCTGGTGACCGATCAGTAACCAAACAGTGTGTTTCTGTGAATTACCTGATCGGTCTGGTGACCGATCAGTAATCATACAGAAGCAAAGAAGATCGGGAGAAGAAAGAGGGGGATCGGTGTGTAGACCGATCCACCTGAGTCTTGATCGGTCCACAGATCGATCAGAGAGTTGGGCAACTCTCTGTGAAGCGTGCTGATCGGTCTGGGGACCGATCAGCATAGGTCCTGATCGGTCCCCAAGACCGATCAGAGAAGGTCTGGACCGATCAGGGTGAAGCCTGATCGGTCCAGCTCTAGCCGTTGAGTCACAACGGCTAGATTTCTGCTGTGTCTTATGCCCTCTTCACAGGTTCACAGGTTCAGGGATATAAAGGGGTCGAGTGCCTTTACAGTAGGTGGACTGCCTCTCTTTTCTTTCCGATCTTACTGCAATCAGAGCTTTGCTGAGCTCTCATTTTCTTGAAGCTTCGTGGAAGCTTCCTTCGGCTGGTTCCTGCTGTTGTAGGTGTTTCGTGAAGTTGCTGCTTCATCCAGTCGACGAGAAGGCAAGCTGTGCTTTTACATTCTTACTGCCTTTGTATTGTTCTGTATCTTTGTACTCCTATCTTGCTGTTGCAAGAAGTTTGTGGCGAGGTTTCTCCACCCAGAAGGAGTTTCTATTAGCCGGTTTTCCGGGGTCTTATCCACCGACGGATTGATAGGCTTTGTCCACCTTACGAACACACCGAGGAGTAGGAGTATCATCTCCGAACCTCGTTACATCATCGTGTTTGAGGTTTGATCTTCTCCACTTTCGTTTTACATTATATTTCCGCTGCGCTAACCTAAATTGTAGGAAGAAACGATAATTTGAGGTCGGCTATTCACACCCCCCCTCTCTAGCCGCATCCGAAGGTCCTAACAAGTGGTATCAGAGCAAGGTTGCTCTTCGTCGGATTAACACCCGGGGAGCACAAGCTAGAGAATGGATCTACTTGGAGAAGACATCACGATTCCACCCTTCTACGATCGCGACGACTTTGCATATTGGAAGGTAAGAATGAAGTATTTTCTTATGACTAACCTAGTGAATTGGAATTGTGTACGAGTAGGTTTTACTCCTCCGGTGGATAAAAAGGGAGAACCTCTCGAGAAGAAGAAGTGGACGAAGGAACAAATCCACCAATCCACAATCAACGACGAGGTAACGAAAATCCTTGAATTTTCATTACCTAATGATATCTTGTGTAAGATAGGTAGATACAATGATGCCAAGGAGTTGTGGAACAACTTGGCTAAGTTCCATGAGGAGAGCTCCAATTCAAGTCATGAAGAGGAGTCAAGTGAGCCAAGTAGCTCACATCATGGAGGTATGGAATTAGAAGTTGAGGGCTACTCAACATCTAAGGAAGAAGAGGAGAAGAGTTCTTCTTCAAGATTGGAGCAAGAAGAAGAAGTCTCTACCTCCGGAAGGGATGAAGAAGAGAGCTTATATCCATCCTCAACCCTAGGTAACTCAAGCAACTTAATTTCAAGTAAATTACATATAATGTGATTTGAGTGTAGGGAGTATGGGCATTACAAGAGTAAATGTCCAAAGAGGATTAGGAAGACTCCACCGGCGCCAAAGGTCAAGGAAGCCGAAGTCCCGATACACAAGGGCAAGGAGCATGTGGTGTGCTTCCAATGCAAGCAAAGGGGACATTATAGGAGCCAATGTCCGAGGGGGAGGCAACCTCACAAGGACAAGAGAAGAAGCGCATCTAAGGGGGGAGCTAAGGCAAACCCTAAGGTACCCTTTAAGGCACATTATTGCAATTCTAATAAGACACATGCTAGTAGATTTATTGTAATTGTCAATAATGATAAGCATGATAACTATAGAAACCGATACATGTGCTTAGGTGCAAAACATGTTAGCCTAGATAAGGACTATACTAGAAATGCCAACCCTAGGATTAACTCATCTAAGGTTAAGGAAAACCTAGGTAGGAATCCTAAAACAACTAGACATATGCCTAGGAATACCTCAAAGAAAAATGATAAATTAAAACTTGAGGTATTAGAGAAGGAAAATCAAGTCTTGAGGTCAAGACTTGACACTTTAGAAAAGGCCCTTAAGAATTTGGAGAAGTCAACTCTAGGGTCTAAGGGTCAAAAACCAAAGCCCAAGGACATGAGAGGTTTGGGTCACAAACCTAAGTCCCAAGTGGTCAAGCTCACTTACCATGATGTTCCATTCGATTATGGAACAAGACCTAGGGCTCGAAAGACCATCACCAAGGTCACAAGGGGAGTCACCCCTAGAGTTGATCTTGATGAGTCCCAAATGACCAAGGCTTTAAAGCCTAGGAGGGTCATTAGGAGGGTTGCTAGGGAAGTCATCCCTAGTGAATATTTAGTGAACCCAATGAGCTCAAATAGGTTTTGGGTTCCTAGGAGCGTGATTCCATCACGCTAGATGAGTTAGGGAGTGCCAACCTTAATTGGTTAGGTAGTTAATCTAATCATGGCAAAAGGTGGCATTTTAGGAATTTTCAAGGTGTAATCAAGCCTTGAAAATGAAATTATTCATTCCTAAGGTGATTAGGATGTGCCAACCACACTTGAGGAATTTTCTAGGGTCAATCTAATTGGCACATAGTGATCTAAAAACCTTTAGTATATGATTTTAGATCTATTACACTTAGGAATATAGAACTTATGGCAAAATGATCAAAATTATCAAAAATGGCAACTAAAGCTAGAATTAGGTATTTTCTATACCTTTATATGTTATTTTCCATATATTGTTTGCCATATGCCATGTCATGACATCATATCTAATTTATTATCATTTGAAATGTCATGATAATGCTTAGGTTAGTTATATGTCATGCCTTATTTAAGTTTCATACTTTATGACATGACATCATGACATTGGCACATGTTTTCACTTATGATATTATTTTATGCCATGTCATCATCTCTTGCATTTATGATCAATTAAATTGATTTAAGGATAAAAACTCAATTTGATATGGAAATCAAATTATTGTCTAGAAAATGCATGAGAACTTAGCTTAAGATGACCTAAACTCATATCTCACATCAAAATTGACTTGGATGTGTTTGATACACCTTAGATGTGTGTGAGATATTAGGATTATGAGTTAGGATCAAGATGCATAGCTCTTGTACCTAGATGAGCCTAATTCTAAATTGAGGATCATAGGGAAAGCTTGCGTACAAGTCATGTACACTTAGCCCTAAGATTGTGGTCCTAAATTGAATGGTTTAAAATCATTTCAAAATTGATTTGAAAAACCTTGATGAAACTTTTCTAGTGATAGCATTCTTCATTGAGCAAGTTGATACAAAGATGGATTAACCTTGAGCTATTTCAAAGTTTTTCGAACTTTGTATCAAGATTTGAAAATGGAAGTTATTTTCATAGAAAACTATTTTTCCATGATAATATATGTTATGAGGAATGTATCCTCAAAATTTTACAATTTTTGAAATTTTCTATAATTTTTTAGGGGTTTCTGAATTTCGAGAGAAAAAAAAAAATCAGAACTCTTATCAGAGAGTTGTGGACGGATCAGAGAAGAGCCTGATCGGTCCAGAGTAGTGTGGATCGGTCACTGGACCGATCCAGGGAAGTCTGATCGGTCTAGTGACCGATCCAGTAAAGGGCTGAGCGTGCCAAAATGCTGATTTTCGACTGATTGTCTGAAATTTCAGCTGGAAGTTGGTATTTTAGATTTCTAAAGCATTGAAACTCTCCAAGACATTGTTGGTGCAATGGTCAAGGGGGAGTTGACCTTTAGGGGGAGTTCTACTATTGGTCAAGCAGGAGTTGACTTTTACGGGGAGTTTTTGCTCGTCAAGATGAGTGATATGGGATTATCACTATGTTGATTGTTGTATTTAATATCGAGGGAGAAATTAAGGGTTTCACTGAAAGGTATGGGACTTTCATTAGGAAGAAACTCTTGACCTTGATTCACTCTTTTTGATGTGTGTCAAAAAGGGGGAGAATGTCTAGAGAATGCTCAAGCAAGAACATTGGAATTTGGGGAGAATGGAATGTTCAAGGAAGAACATTGGAATTTGGGGAGAATGCTCAAGGAAGAGCATTGGAGAACTATTGGAAAACCTAAGTTAGGTTATTGGGTTAACCTAACTTGATTATGATTTTTGTCAAACATCAAAAAGGGGGAGATTGTTGGTGCAACCTTAGGTCAAGGTTGACCTGGTTGACCCGACTCGAGTTGACTTGACTCGAGTTGTATTTTGATGTTTGATGAGAATAGAAAAGTTCTATTTTGATGTTTGACGAGAATAGAAAAGTTCTATTATGATGTTTGACGAGAGTAGAAAAGTTGTATTCTGATGTTTGACAGAATACAAACTTGGGAGATTGTGGGTGCAATCTTTGGTCAAGGTTGACCAGGTTTACCCAAGGTGAGTCGACCTGATTCGGGAAATCCTGGTGAGTGAAGCCAGGTGAAAGTCCTGATGAGTGAAGCCAGGCAAGGGAAAGTCCTGGTGAGTGAAGACAGGCAGTTGGAAAGTTCTGGTGAGTGAAGCCAGGCAAGGGAAAGTCCTGGTGAGTGAAGCCAGGCAGTTGGAAAGTCCTGGTGAGTGAAGCCAGGCAGTTGGAAAGTCCTGGTGAGTGAAGCCTGGCAGTTGGAAAGTTCTGGTGAGTGAAGCCAGGCAAGGGAAAGTCCTGGTGAGTGAAGCCAGGCAGTTGGAAAGTTTTGGTGAGTGAAGCAAGGCAAGGGAAATCCAGATAGGTCAAGGTTGACCAGACATCTGGTGAAAAGTCCAAGCAGGGAGCTTGGCACGAGAAAAGTCCAAGTATGGAGACTTGGCACGGAAAAGTCCAAGCAGGGAGCTTGGCACGAGAAAAGTCCAAGTATGGAGACTTGGCACGGAAAAGTCCAAGCAGAGAGCTTGGAATGGGAAAAGTCCAAATATGGGAACTTGGCATGGGAAGTCGGAGAGGGCTTGGGAGCTCATTCTCCGAACTGTGGTCAGAGAGGGCTCAGTAGCTCATTCTCTGGATCGGATGGAGTCAGAGAGGGCTCGGTAGCTCGTTCTCCGGACTAGGTCAGAGAGGGCTCGGTAGCTCGTTCTCAGGACCAGGTAGGGTTTAGGGCTGGGAGCTTTAAACCTGGATCGGTCTGGTGACCGATCCAGTGATACGCTGGTTGACTGATCGGTCTGGTGACCGATCAGTAACCAAATAGTGTGTTTCTGTGAATTACCTAATCGGTCTGGTGACCGATCAGTAATCATATAGAAGCAAAGAAGATCGGGAGAAGAAAGAGGGGGATCGGTCTGTGGAACGATCCACCTGAGTCCTGATCGGTCCACAGACCGATCAGAGAGTTGGGCAACTCTCTGTGAAGCGTGCTGATCGGTCTGGGTTCCGATCAGCATAGGTCCTGATCGGTCCCCAAGACCGATCAGAGAAGGTCTGGACCGATCAGGGTGAAGCCTGATCGGTCCAGCTCTAGCCGTTGAGTCACAACGGCTAGATTTCTGCTGTGTCTTATGCCTTCTTCACAGGTTCGCAGGTTCAGGGATATAAAGGGGTCGAGTGCCTCTACAGTAGGTGGACTGCCTCTCTTTTCTTTCCGATCTTACTGCAATCAGAGCTTTGCTGAGCTCTCATTTTCCTGAAGCTTCCTGCTGTTGTAGGTGTTTCGTGAAGTTGCTGCTTCATCCAGTCGACGAGAAGGCAAGCTGTGTTTTTACATTCTTACTGCCTTTGTATTGTTCTGTATCTTTGTACTCCTATCTTGCTGTTGCAAGAAGTTTGTGGCGAGGTTTCTCCACCCAGAAGGAGTTTCTATTAGCCGGTTTTCCGGGGTCTCATCCACCGACGGATTGATAGGCTTCGTCCACCTTACGGACACGCCGAGGAGTAGGAGTATCATCTCCGAACCTCGTTACATCATCGTGTTTGAGGTTTAATCTTCTCCACTTTCGTTTCTACATTATATTTCCGCTGCGCTAACCTAAATTGTAGGAAGAAACGATAATTTGAGGTCGGCTATTCACACCCCCCCTCTCTAGCCGCATCCGAAGGTCCTAATAGTTTTAGCATACAAAACTCCAAGAAAGGTTTTCTACCTTTTCGGCATGGAGTACCTTTATCTAAAGAGATGTCTCCTAAGACATCAAAGGAGATAGAGGACATGAAGGCAGTTCCTTATACTTCGGCTGTAGGAAGCCTAATGTATGTAATGCTATGTACGAGACCGGATATCTGTTTTGTCATGGACATGGTTAGCAGATATCAACGAAATCTAGGACAGGGATATTAAACTGTCGTAAATCATATATTAAAGTACTTGAGAAGGACTAGAGATTATATGCTGGTTTACCAGGCGGATGATTTGCTCCCTGTGGATTACACGGATTCTGACTTCCAATCAGATAGGGACAATAGTAAGTCGACTTCGAGGTATGTATTTACTTTGGGAGGTAGAACCATAGTATGGAGGAGTGTTAAGCACAAATACATTTTGGACTCTACCATGAAAGTTGAGTATGTGGCAGCCTTTGAGGCAGCTAAAGAAGCTGTATGGCTCAGAAACTTCTTGATGGACTCAGATGTGATTCCTGGCTTGCCTAAAATTATTATAATTTATTGAGATAATAGTGGTGCAGTAGCAAACTCTAAGGAACCACAAGCCCATAAGGCAAGTAAACCCATTGAGCACAAGTACCACCTAATACGAGACATCATAAAATGAGGAGAAGTTGTTGTCGGCAAGATTGCATCAGTAGATAACCTGAATCCTTTCACTTAGGCCCTTCAGGTGAGAGCTTTTGATGGGCATGTTGAGGGGATGAGAATAAGATGTATGGCAGCATAGTCTTTTAGTATAAGTGGGAGATTGTTAGGATGTATACTAAAAGCCAAGCATTTTATATGAACATTTATTTTGAAATGAGAATCACATTAGTCAAATGTCTACATTTAGTAAAATGCAGTTGTCCATTTAATTTATATTGTAGATAACATGGTATGTGGTGTCACACAGAAGATCATGTTATCAGTTCCTTATAAATTATAAATAGTAGCTCACAACCAAGATGGATTGGGACAAACCAATGAAATGCTTGTAGTGTAATTTGGTACTAGTTTATCTTGACTATAAAATTACACTAGTACACTATGTGTGTATTGAGCAGGACCATTTGAGATTGTTCCTTTTATACTGACTGCATAAAAGAACATAACCTCTGGTATTATGGATGTGCGTACTCTTAATCCCGATATAATAACAAGCACATATACTTATTATTTATTTCTTTAATTTATCAATGGGTGAGATTTATTCATTAAATCAAAAGGCCCAATATGTTGGGAAATAATATTATTTATATGGTGTGTTGTTGATTATAGAAGGATATTGTGTCCTAGTTATCTAGGTTGATGATGTTCCCTTGAAGAGCTCATAAGGATTGTCATGTAAACCCTGCAGGTGGACTTAGTCTGACATGATAATGAAGTTGAGTGGTACTACTCTTGGATCTAGATATTAATTAAGTGAGTTGTCAGTAAATCATTTAATTAATGGGCATTCGATATCTTAAACACAGGAAGATTAATGCACTCATGATAAGAATGAGCCCATAATGTAATATGGGATTGGTGCGGTAGTTCAATAATAACTCTTTAGTGGTATGAGTTATTATTGATGAACTTGAGTTGGGTGTTCAGGTCAAACACAGAAAGCTCAAGCTCATTGAGAGGCCAAAACTAATTCCTCCTCTCAGTCCCTGCTGTAGCCTCTATAAAGCCTCGCGTTCACCCGTTTTGATTTTCCTTCCTACCCAAATGAGGGGCCGGCCACATCCTTGCTTGGTGCCCAAGCAAGGGGTCGGCCAAGCCTTGCTTGGTGCCCAAGCATGGGGTCGGCCATACAAGAAGAGAAAAGGAAATTTTGTTGAAAATAATTTTTTTTTTAAATCTTTCCTTTTATAGCTTTCTACAATGGATTAAAAGAGAGATTTTAATTTTGTTAAAATCTTTCCCTTTTTGTAGTTATCTACAATGGTTAAAAGAGAGATGTTTCTTTCCTTTTTTTTTTAACCAACCATTATAGGAATAAAAGGAAGATTTTGTTTAAAACAAAATTTTGTTATAATCTTTCCTTTTATAGCTATTTACAATGGTTTAAAAGAGAGATTTTAATTTTGTTAAAATCTTTCCTTTTTTTGTAACCATTTACAATAGCAAATAAAAGGAAATTCTATTAAAAACTTTCCTTATTAGCCGCTAGCAAAGATTATAAAAGAGGAGGAGGGAGGTGCCCAAAAACTATCACAACCTAAGGCTCCTCTTTTATTCTCTTGTGTGGTCGGCCCTTCTTCTATCTTCTTCTATTATCTTCTTTCCCTAAAGGTCGGCGACATCCATCCTTTCATCTTCATTTGGGTCGGCGCCCATTTAGAGAAGACTCTACCTTGGTGGTCGATTGCTTGGAGGAGAAGAAGAAGGAGGAGACCTCTTCACTTTGTATTCTTTTGTGGCCGAAAGCTTGGAAAAGAAGGAGAAGGTCGGGTGTCTTCGTCTTTGTAGATTGTCGCCCACACGACATCCAAGAAGAGGAGAGGAATACAGCAGAAGATCAAGAGATCTTTATCTACAAGGAAAGGTACAACTAGTTCTTTATTCCACTGCGAACTAATTTAGTTTTTCTTTGTATGGATTCTAAAATACCAACACAAGAGGCTAGCGATTTTGTGTTTCAATTTTATGCTTCGATTTTGTGTTTCGATCTTGTGAACAACACAAGAGGCTAACCAAGAAGGCCGAGTGTCTCGCCAACTACCTGGAAGCCATCCTTGAAATAGATATTTAATCAACTTCTGTAATATGGTTTAACTTCTGAAGAACACATGAGTTGAACTTGGAGTAAAAATGTTAAGTTTTGTTTCCAATCCAAGTTTAACTTATGAAGAACACATGGTTTGAACTTCGAGTAAAAAAGGTAAGTTTCGTTTCCAATCCAAGTTTAAGAACACATGGGTTGCTTGGAAAAGTTCTGTGCTTGTACAAATTTTTATACAAGGGAAACAGAAAAGAATTCCGAGTAGCACCCAACATTTTTGAACCTCAAAACTTCTAATTTTGGGATTCCTAAAGGTTTAAGGATTCCAAGTCATTGTTGGTGCAATGATAGAAGTTCGAAGCATATTTTTAAGGGGAGCTACTCTTTAAAAATATGGAAATATTTTTCCAAAACTATTGAAGGTGGTAAATCCTTCATTTGGAAAAATGCTCAAGGTTGAGCATTGGGGAATAATGGAAGATTGGATATCTTCATTGTCGAAAAGGAGTATGCTCAAGGATGAGCATTGAATATAATGAAGGGTATGGGACCTTCATTGTGAGTGTGAAGTGGTAAATGCTCAAGGGTGAGCATTGGATACAATGAAGGGTATGGGACCTTCATTGTGGTGTTGTGAACAACATGTGAGGTTGTGAACAACGTTGAGTAACTCTTTAAGGGGAGAGTTTTTTGATGTGTGTCAATAGGGGAAGAATGTAGGATTAAGTTTGGCCTCCATTGTTCCTCTAGGAAAGTTTGGAGGAGAATGTATGTGTCTTCATTATCCAAAGGAGGAGTTTGCCCTCTAGCAAGGGAAAGAATGAAGGAAACCCTCATTCATACCTTGACATGAAAAGAAGTTGAGGCTATGGGATTAGCCTAACTTAAAGGTATTGTCAAACATCAAAAAGGGGGAGATTGTTGGTGCAATATCCCCTGGGTCAGGTTGACCAGGTTGACTAATGTTGAGTCTTGATATTTAGGTTTCGATGTTTGACAATACATGGAGATTACAAATGCAATTGTCCGATTGGGGAGATAATTGGATCAATTCTCCTTTGGTCAAGGACTGACTAGTTTGATATGAAGAAGAGTCAAGTAGGTCAAAGTTGACCGGATACTTGACTAGAAAAGTCCTAACTGGATGTTAAGCAGTGGAAAAATCCTGGTGAGTGAAGTCAGGTGAAAATTCTAATGAGTGAATCTAGTTGAAAGTCCTGGTGAGTGCAGCTAGGCAGATAGAAAGACCTAGTGAGTGAAGCTAGGCAGGTGAAAGTCCCGGTAAGTGAAGCCGGGCAGTGGGAAAATCCTGGTGAGTGAAGCCTAGTGAAAATCCTAGTGAGTGAAGCTAGGTGAAAGTCCTGGTGAGTGAAGCCAGACAAATGAAAAGTCCTAGTGAGTGAAGCAAGGCAGATGGAAAGACCTAGTGAGTGAAGCCAGACACGTGGAGATTCAGGTGGGTCAAGGTTGATCGGACACCTGGTGTTGGTAAGCCCAAGTAGGTCAAAGGATTGACTGGATACTTAGCACAAGGAAATCCATATGGGTCAAGGTTGACCAGACATCTGGTGGAAGTCCAAGTGGGTCATGGAGGATTTGACACTTGGCACGAGACGGTAAGTCCAAGTGGGTCAAGGTTGACCAGACACTTGGCACGAGGAGAAACATCCAAGTGGGTCAAAGGGTTGACCAGACACTTGGAGAAGAAGTCCCAGCAGGTCAAGGTTGACCATATGCTAGGCACGAGGAGTTCCAACAGGTCACGCTTGACCAGATGTTGGGCTTGGGGCACCGTAGATTTGACTCGGGCAAGCTAGGGTTAGTCAATTTGATCAATTGATCAAATTGGATCGAGCCCAATTGATCAGCAGATCGATTGGGCACAGTGCAGTGACAAATTATAGCTCAATCGATCAACCAATCGATTGGGAGCAATTATCAAGGGCACAGAAGCTTCCCCAATCGATCAGCCGATCGATTGGGCTCCCCAATCGATCGGTCAATCGATTGGGGGCTAGTTTTCTTGCATGATCGTGAGAAAGCCTGAATCGATCAGTCGATCGATTCAGGCACTTTCTAGAGAGCACAAAAGAGGGATGAATCGATCAGTCAATCAATTCAGCCTCCCCAATCAATCAACCGATCGATTAGGAGACAACCGTTGTGCAGGATAAAGCTTTAGCGAGCATCTTCCTCTGCAAATCTTCCTCTCCTCTTCTTACGATCACTCTTAGCTGTTCATACCAGTTCTTGAAGTTTTTTTGGAGCAAAGTATTGCTGCACTTCCAAGATCAAGAGGCATTCCACACAAGAAGAAGAAGCTAGGGTTTGGGTTTCATGTTGTAAATCTTGTCAGATTTTACTTGTATTTGCTTCCCTTTTCTTTCTTCTTGTATTGAAAGTATGTACAAGGCTTCTCTGCCTTTGGTATTTACCGAGAATGAGTGTTTTATTAGTGGATGAGTGAGTGAGGGTCAGATCCTTGGATTAGTCACCTCTTCTTGAGGTAGATACCAATTAAATCCTAACGTTAGTGTTGTGAGTGTGTTTTGTGTGTATTTGCGCTATATATCATCATCATCAAAGCAAGACAACGAAGCGCGATGAACTATTCACCCCCCCCCCCCTCTAGCACAAATCAACCCTAACAAATGGAAACTAACATTTTACCCCTTTGAAATCGAGTTAGGTTATTGGGGAAATAAATGTTATGTTTCTCTTGATTCTGAGTAGTCCTTTGAGACCTTGTGTAGTTTTAGATATATAAACCATGCATATGGCAGGAAGTGCCTATAGCTAAAAGCATAAAGAATACAGTTTTATGATGACCTGGCTAGGCTTAGGGATTGATACTTGGCAAATTTAGGTCACTATTAGACTAAGCACAGAGAACTATTACTTAGGTTGTACTCAAACAGCTTTTGTATTTTGCTCATCAATGAAATCATTTGATAGGATTAGATTGACTTGCTAGAGATTATGATACAGTATTTAACCATATGAGTGTAGATGCAATTTTTACTTGAGGAAAAGCAAAGGTTTAAGTCTGAAGGTATGATATACGTAAATCATATACACTTTTATGCACATTTTGATGCACATCTATTTGTATTTTATGAGAATAATCTATGTTTATTGCACCATATGTCATTATGATATTATATTCCATTCTTTTTATTCAGAGATCTACTCTTTACTTACTTTGAATGATAGGACACGATTTGGAGCAAAATTGAGCTTAAATGGAGTCTAGAGCTTCCCAAAATGCTGGGGTCATGCTTACGAGGCATGGACGTGTGAAAATATGGCACAAACCAATGCCCACGCGACCTGGTCGTGCCTTTTTGGCACGGTCGTGTGGATTCCACACGGCCATATCATTTTAACACTGCAAAAAAAAAGCAAAACGGCCAAAACTTTTCATTTCGTTGGAGTTTTGGGTTATTCTTTATACCAAATTATAGCTAACTTCAAGATCTATAACTTTACTTAATTCAACTTGAGAATACAATGTTAAGATATGCTAAAATGGTCTACAATGTCCTCACATCCTTGACACACAGTCGTGTCAATTCACACGACCATGTGGAATTTTCAGAGAAGAAGAAGACTTTGGCCGTGTGGAATCCACACGATCGTGCCATCGAAGCAAAGCCAAGGTAGCACATGGCCATATCTAGAGCTATAAAAGGGGGGTTTCTACCCTTTTTAACTCATCTTTGGATCTTGGGGAAGGGTTCTCCCACTTAGGGGAGCTCTAGGCTTCATCCTCGTAGATCTTCACCGATCTATCCACCTCCAGAGCAAGGGAACGCCTCCAAGGACACCACGCTTCAAGGATAAGCATTCTCTTCTCTTTATCTCCATGTATTGAGTTATAGTTTGCTTCTTTGTTTGTCATTAGACTGTAATTCCTTGCTGTGGAGTAGATTCTCTAGATCTAAGATGTAGAAAGTAGTTGTGATGTGTTGTGATGTATGAACTATGTATTTAGATATTTTTCTATGCAATGATGTGTTTATATTATATTCTATGTGTGTTGTGTCTTGTATGTGTTTGAGGAAATATGTATGAGGTCAATTCATATAGATGTAAGGTGTTTGTTTCTATGCTAAGGTTGCTACAAGACTGGATAACCAGGGAATCCTTAGTGATAGAGGATACCCATTCAACTGGACATATGTGCCCTTAGTGACAGAGGGTATCGATATGTACCCACTTTCTAAAATTAAAATAACATAAGGACTAATCCTTATTAGGGCGTTCTAATTGGAGTTGATACTCCAGTGCTACCATTAGGAAGTACATTAGATAACTCTAGGAATGTATGACCGGGGGCCCTGTGACAGAGGATACCCTTTTAATCGGACTTTCTATAGTTGCTTCTTTACTTAATGGTGTTAGGACTCGAGTAAACTTTCGGTGTGACTTTCGCAGGGTGGTATCAGACTCTAGTTAGAAGCCCTACACAAGTATAAGCATAGAGTTAGGTAGATGAACAATGCATAGGGATATTAACTAGCATCATAACGAAACCGAAATCCTAAAATTTATCATCCTTCATTCACCTACGCTCCTTCTCTCTCTCTATTCTCTCTTTTCCTCTCTCTTCTCTACTCTTTTCTCCTCTGTCTTCCTCTCTTCCTTCTCCCTCTCTCTCTCTCTCTCTCCCTCCCTCCCTCTCTCTCTCTCTCATTTGTGAACGACCTTCCAATTGTCTAGATAATTCGTTGTACGAAGTTAACTAGTGCTTAATCAATAGTCCCTGTGGATTTGATATCTTTTATATTACTGACAATGTAACCGTACACTTACATTTCGTAACAATCATAGCATAAGAACAATCCTATTTAACTTAACACTATCCTTAATCAAATACCCAATCCAACACAGAATGGAACAAATCCTCTATTAATCAGAAACTAACCAAGTCTTACCTTAAATCTGATCTACAGATCCACGGCTACTCAGCAAAGAAATCAAGATGCACCCATGAGGAAGATAAAACTCTCCACCTCAGATCTGATGTAGAGGAAGAGATAAATTCTGACGGAGTGATCGGGTCCCTCCTCATGTCTCCAACCGATCAAGTGCTCCAATGCACTAGACGACAGTAATGCCACCTAGTTGAGCTCCAAGTAGGACACCAAATGTGAGATGCGATGGGTGCAGGGCCGCTAAGGCTCAGCCGAGGGGTGACGAATCGAGACAGTGTGGTCAAATCGTGAGAGAGAAACAGCCAGCAGGTCAACGCAACGTCAAGTGGTAAGTGATGCTAGGGCACAAGCGACAAATCGAGAGAGGGAGATTGTGGTTGGCCGGCCCCCGGGTAGCTACGACATTGGTGTTGCACTGGCGACGGTGGCAGGTTGCCAACAACAGGTCGTGGTGGTGGTCGGCTACGAGATGAGGGGAAAGGATCTGAGAGTGCGATGGAATTGGGGATCGAGGAAAACAAATATGTGATTAGGCTTCATAGACTTAGGTTTAATTAATCAAATCCTAAGTTAATTTGTCAATCAACTCTAACTTTAATGGCATTCCAAACAGGCATTCTCTTAGTCCAATAGATCTATCCCCTTAAAACTTATCATACGAACTCTATTTAAATTTTGAAAAAATTTTAAAAATTCTTTTAAAAATCTATAAGGTTATTTCTCAAATAACACTTATTATTTGACAAATTTATAGTATTTTACATGGATCTATTGTCCTTCGAGATGGACAGTTGGTTAATGCATGGTAGTGTTACCATCATGAGATTTGAGGTCAAATCCCAACTAGTAGTCGGGTCTCTGTCCTCCTCCATGTACTATTCAACTGTCCAAGACTAATAATCATCCATAATTTACTTCTTCTGTATTATCCTAAGGATGAACTAAAGGAGACACTAAGGACGAGTAAATCATCTTTTACCACCATAGAGCGAGATCCATCATCTTTTCATTTACAAATAAGGTCAATTATAGCAAAATATATTTTAAGTGGGTATAAATATAATTAAGTTCATCTCGAACCATCTGTGAGTATCACATGTCATCATCAACATCCACTTCAATCTAGCCCAACAATCAATGCCCACTTCAACCTAGAGCACCTATACCGTAGTTAACTAAAGTGTTCCCAGGTTGATTAGTCAATCAATCACTAGACCACCCTTTGATGAATTGTTATAATGCCCCCTAATTTAGTTCCGGTCAAAGTTGATTGGTACTTATGTAGTTATTATCCCACCTAGCTATTTGGTCTAAGTTCGATTAATCAAAAAAAATTTTTATTAATAAAGAACAACATTTGGCATGTCATTAAATTTTAATACATCAAGAAACGACAACGATATATAGTCAACTATCCCAATTGTCATGACACCACTATTGCTTCTTAAACTTATCATCTAACTCTTGAATGCTTGCTTGCTCTGAAGTCTTTCCAATGACCTTGAATCTCTAGAACACTTTTAAAAAAACAAAAAGAAATAGAGGTTTTAATATTTTTGGCCACTGTTTTCCGGTCCACCTCGATCGAGCATGATTGATGGTGGACTCTTCTAAAATATTTTGGAGTCTTGTGGATTCAAATTGGTGTAGTGTCTTTTCATCACAAGAAATGAGAGCATAATTGTAGGCCCTTTATATGATACTTTATTATTTATATTTATATTAAATTTGTCCTAAACATGATTAATTTTAGGATGGTAGACCGAGTGGATTAATTTAGGTGCCACTAAATTTGAAGGGTTTAAGTGAAAATTATAAGATAAGACAAGTTAATTTGAAAGTCAATTCATGCATGATGTATGTCAACCAGGCCTAATTAACTCACATTCATTCATATTTATTATTTTTTTTTATAATCTAGTTATTCAGCCACTCAAATCAATTAATCCGGAAGATGATCAATTTAATTTTATAAAAAATATTTATCTATCATTAAAGTAAATTAGAAAGTACTCATAAAAACTCATCCAAACGGTCAGCATAACCTCAAAAATAACAAATAAGTACATTAATTTTAAAAAATATATATTATTATGCAACATGGTTTAGAAGTTAACTTTCAAATTATGTTAGAGCAAGTATTCTTTTTAGTTTTTAAATATGTTAAGGTTGGGTCGACCCAAGCACGGGAGGATTGAGTTGAGCCCAAGCCCATATATATAAAATACTTTATGATTGGAATGATGGGAATAAAAGATGAAACGTTACTTTAGTGAATATATACAGTTCATGCTCGTCAAGCGGCTATCATATCTAGCTGGACACATAAATGAGTTGATCGAGTTCATATTACGTTCAATCCTATAATATCCAACTCAAGTTTCAGGGATGATTATTTTTTCCTTTTGTCTTTGAAAAAAAATGGAAAGAACTCCGAGGAAAAACATCCATAAGAAATGTCACTACTTGTCTCAACAAGGGGAAAAAAAATACTCAACAGAAGTTGATGGATAATACGTTTGATTATTAGACTTTTGACTTTTGACTTTCGACTTTCGACTTTGACGTGTTGACTAAGTTTTAGAAATTGCATCCATTAAAAAACCGTGGCGGTTTTCTATTTTTATTTTTTTTTAAAGCAAACAAAGACCTTGAATAGATCCCCAACAATGATCTACACCTTCTAATGTAAATAAAAAAAAAACACTAAACAACTTTACAAACACTCATTTCTTTACAATATTTACCTCATTTTCCATTGAAATAAATTCCTTCGTATATATTTATTTATCAAGATTTTTTTAAAAAAATAAATAATAATAAAACTCTAAGAAAATTTATGATGAGAAATAGAGGAGTGAATTTTGGACTTTTTGGTGTGTTTATGACCTTGACGTGAGAGTTGAGAGAGAAGTGTGTGGAGATATTTGTCAATTAGAAGATTGAGAAACGTGTGGTGTGGTTGAGTAGGTTTTAGGGCATCAAATTCATAAGAGAATAAGGAATTATTTTTCTAAATGAAGTATCATTGTGGAGTTCTTTTTTGGCTAAGTTGAATTTTTTTTTTTTTTGACTGATAGATAATGAATAATTGAGTTTGACAAATGATATTACTTAATGAATTGTTTGCAGTACTTATCATCCCACCTAACCTATTGCCATCATCGCAATAAACCCTAACCCTACAAGCTTTTTGAACAACAAAAACAAGGCATGACTTTCAGAATAGGGAACTTTTGAAAATATATTTTTTGTATATAAAAAATGGCCTAGAAAGTCATTGTGTAGAGATCTGTCTTGCTTCCCTGTCCAATAATTGTTTGAAAGGGTGTTGCTCGATCGTATAATTAATATTCCCTTCCCTTCACGTAACACTTCTAGATGGAGGATCGTAATATTGTCTTGTTGGTTGTCAACCATCTTTTTCTCATGTCATTTCATATTCATGGGAAATCCTATCATATTTAATCACAATTTGAGGGGAAACAATTAATAATGGAATGAAGGAGGTCACTTTGAGAGGGGAGATGGCTATGGCTTTATAGGATTTGTGGTGTTTATAGCTCTAGAGGTCATAAAAGAGACTAATTGAATCGGATGTAATTTGGGCATGATTAGCCAGTCAAAATGATGTGTCAGGCTCAACACGAGTTGCCACCAATTGTCCCAAGCACCCTTGTGACGTTAGGGTCCAATTCCAGGCACAAGAAAGGCATGTAATTAAATAGAAAAATATTGAAAAAATTAACAAAGAAAATGAGACAAAATAAAAAATAAATAAATTGTTTTTATTTTTTTTTTAAAAAAATCAAATTGTATTAAGGCAAGTTTTTACGGCAATCAAAGAGACTTAGAATCGAGGTCAAGATGGACCTTAAGCAGCCACTCCATCTCTTAAGTCAACTCCGATGATTGGAAAAATGAAGGAAGAGAAAGTATAGTGAAGTAGAAAAAAATTTGACTAGAATTGTGTGCACACAATTGTGCCAGTGAGAGTGGACCTTTATTTATACTATCTTCTAGGTGGGATGAACGTCTGTGTACCTATATGAATCTCTCTCTATATCCGTGGGACCGACTCTAGGGGGGTCATTAAAGTAGCGGATCTACCTTCTAGGTGGGATGAATAGTGACCATGACCTCCACTAAGCCAAGTTTTGGATGAGGAATTTTTGCCCCCACGTAGCCACATTATGGTCGTGAGGGGGGGCCATCCCATGCATTCAGTCATCCACATCTCTTCTACTCAGGCTAGAGGAGGACTCAGGAGTCTAGAACGAGAGAGGCTGAGTCTTAAGGGAATCGAGGTTGGCCAAGTGGTTGAGTCTTGGGAAGTCGGGGGTGGCTGAGTAACTGAGTGTTGGGAAGTCAAGGATGACTGAGTGTCGGGAGATCTAGAGTCGAAAATTAGGAGTTGAGAGTGTTAGGACATGTATGACATAGAGGGGATGAATAGCTCGCTTCTCTTCTTTGAACTTGAATGGTAATGGAAAACTTGAAGCAAAACTCTTAATCACTAACATCTTTGATTTTACTTAGTATTCACCTCCTTAAGATAACTAATGCAAGGGTCTACTCCTCACTCATAGCTTCACTATGAAAAAGTCCTTCCCAGAGGTTGAGAAGCCTCATACAATCTCGAACATGAGGAATACAAGAAGAAATGAAAGAAAAATATAATGAAAACAAACAACTTTATATGAATCTTGTTTTAAGTGCTTTCTTGTTACTTGGAAATGCTACTTTATTGGTTGGAAATGCCACTTTATTGGTTGGAAATGTAGTAGCACTTCACTTCAAACTTCTCAAGAAATAGCTTATCAAAAACATCGTGACATCCCCTTTTCTAGGGTTTTGCTTGGGCTAAAAAATACCTCTCAATCAATTAGCCTTACCCACAATCAATTATCATATCAGATCTACCTTTCAAAACCTACAGAACTGCTCTTTTATGCTTATCCAATCAATTAGTGAGTCATACCAATCGATTTGTAACTTCTAATCAATTGACCCAATTGATTATGAAGCTTTCTGTTCTTGCAAAAAGCACTCCAATCGATTAGCCTAATAAATTGAACCCTATTAAATTGATTTCCCTAATCAAGTTCATCACCCTCTATGTTGTCATAAGAAATCGAACAATCAATTAGTCTTAAGCCAATCGATTCTAGGACATTGTGCTCCTGAATAAAACCTTCAATCGATTGCACTAATCGATTAGTGTTGGGGTTCAATCAAAGTCCCACATTGGAAAATATTTGGTAAAGATCATGGGTTTAAAAAGATGTAGGATATCTCTATTGGCATGAGGCCTTTTGGGTAGGGCCCAAAAGTAAAGGCATGAGGGCTTAGGCCCAAAGTGGGCAATATCATGCCCTTGTAGAGATATGTGAGCATCCTTTGGGCACAACAAATGGTATCAAAGTCATGGTCCATACTACATGTCATGTGGGGTGACCTTGAACGAAGTTGAGAGTGGGCCCGGGGTAGGTCAGGTTGACCGAATACTTGTGGGAAGGTCCGAAGCAGGTCAAGACGACTGAATGCTTACAAGGAGGCCTGGAGCAGGTCAGGGTGACCGGATACTTGCTGGGAGGCGAGTAGGGTAGGGTGACCGGATGCTCACGGGGAGGCACGAAGCAGGTCAAGGTAACCAAATGCTCGTGGGGAGACCCAGAGTAGGTCAAGGTGATCGGATCCAGATACTCGCAGGGAGACCCGGACCATGAAAGAAATTGTGGTCCTTCGTTTGAGGGGAGGATTGTTGGGGTTCAATCAAAGTCTAACATTAGAAAGATTTGGTAAAGATCATGAGTTTAAAAGGATGTAGGATATCTCCATTAGCATGAGGCCTTTTGGGTAGAGCCCAAGAGCAAAGCCATGAGAGCCTAGGCCCAAAGTAGACAATATCATGTCATTGTGGAGATATATGGGCATCCTTTGGGCACAACAAATAGTATCATAGTCATGGTCCAGATTAAATGTCATGTGGGGCAGCCTTGAACGAATTTGAGGGTGGGCCCGGAGTAGGTCAGGGTGGCCATATGCTTGCGAGGATGCCTGGAGTATGTCAAGTAGGTCAAGGTGACCAGATACTTACGGAGAGGCCTAGAGTAGATCAGGGTGATCGAATGCTTGCGGGGAGGCAAGTAGGTCAGGGTGACTGATAAGCCGAAAAATTGAATGTCACGAATGGCCTTATCAAATTAACAAATTATATCCATGAACCCCTTACATACACAATGATGTTGTAATAACGAGCCCATGATCGAATCTCTCGAAGAACTAATGGTAGGATGTAATCTAGGATTGTTTGTTATTCCTATTTTTGGAGTTTTAATATATAAATAGGGGAGGGGTTTAAGCTTTGAATCTAAATCTAACAATTGAAAAGAAAGCAAATAAGAATTTATCTAATGCATAAATGAAATCTACCTTGGTGCCAACAATCGAACCATAACGTATTGTCACTCTACATTGTGATTAAATCATTAACACACTCAAACTAAGAATGAAATAACAAGGCATAAATGGAATATAATCTAAATCAACATTTAAATCTTAACTAAAAAACTAAACTACTCCACAGTTCTCCAATTTTAAGCTAAAACAAAATTAAGAACAACTTCTAACTCAATTGGAACTAAATTACTCAATAGACTTGAATTCAAACAATTAAGCTAAAAAGAACTACGATTACAGAATCCAAATCACATAAACTGAAATCTAAATCTAACAGCAATAAAAAGAATGCAAAAATTAAAACCTAAACCATCTCAACACCAAACCAATCTTCAATTCTCAATCACATTTAGCTAAATATCACTGAGTTTAACCATGAAAATCATCAAGAAATTCATTCAACACTCAAGCATGAAAACAAGCACAACACATCAAATGAACTGACAAGGGTTTTCTAAATCTATGAATTGAAACTTAAAATTATCTTGGAGAGAACAAGAAAGGTAATTCAAACTAGCAATTAAACTGCAATCTATACTATCAGATCATCAGATCTGAGCAAGTTCAAGAACAATTCAAAGACAAAAATAAGGAAAACAAAACCTAAATGGCATTCCATAACCAAACCCAAGACTAAACCTCTCCTCACTGTCGTTCCACTATGCTTGCTTCTGGGAACGCCTCTTGAGCAAACACAGCAACCCACTAAATCCATAGCTCATCCAGGTGAAGTCCAAAGCTACTAGGAATGCCTCTTGAGCTCGGAATCATTTGAATTCTCCAGCCGCCGAAAAACAGAGCAAATCTTGTGAAATCCAGAGACGCGAGGTGAAAATGAAAATGGATTGCACTCTGAAGAACCGGGGAACGCCCTCAGATCCTCCAGTGAGAATGACAGCAGCTCAGATCGGGCAACGCCCTCAAATCTTGGCTTGGATGAAGCTCACGGACAACAAGACAACGATCGGGGAATGCCCTCAAATCGTGCTCTTCCCTTTGATTGCTGGTGGTCGGATCGTAGATAGCTCGCTGGCAACGAAAGAGTTTGAATCTTGGCTATGGATATGGAATGGGAACTGCGGCGTCGCTGATGAAGAAGACGCAAGAACAGTGGTAATGTCGCGAAACACCGGGCTCGGGAAGCACTGTAGCTTCTCGCGTGATTTAAATCAACCTAACATCTGATCGAACGGTCTAAATTAATTTAGGGCTTGATCAACGGCTAGAACATCTCAGATCTGGATCAAAGCTTCTGGATCTTTATCAACAGCTGTGATGTGCTTCCTCTTTGCTTGGATGGACCAGATTCTTGACAGATGGCTTAGATCTCTCCGATCTTTAATGGACGGTCCAAATCGCTCTAATGTTTGATCGACTTGTTTAGCCCTAGATTTTAGCCCAAATGTGGTCTGATCTGATCGGGTCCATGACCCTTTTGATGCCTACAAAATAATAATCAAATATTAGCATCAAATACCATGATAATTGGCTAATTTGCAATTAAGTCCAAGATCAAATGTAATTTATAAAATGTAATGTAAATGTGAGTTTAAGCTATGAATAGGTCATCAAAAACATGCATTATAAATCAAAATAATGTAGAAAAATCATGATTATCAAATCCCCCACACTTAATCTTGGGCATCCCATTCTAGTCAAGAAAAACTAAAAATCATCTCCACACAAATTCCCTAGCAATACCTAGAAGATAGTAAAAGAAATTTAACTAAGAGCATCTAAAGATCACAAACAATCATGAATACAATCCAAATAATAATCAGTAGGTATGGTAGTTTCAATCCAATTGAAAAAATAAACAAGTTGCAATCTCACAAGGTTTTTACCTATTCTATCCTTCACACTCAAACATGCATAAAAGTGGAGCTCAACTCAATGCAACTCAGAACATTTTACTACCATAAGCTTGCTTATTATCTAATTCTCCACCACTATAAAACATAGCATACATGAATCAAAAGGATTTTATCAATAAGAATTGAAATGGAATCAAAAAGAATAATTAAAGTGGATGAAATATGCAAAAGAAAAGAATTCAATAAAGACAGTGAGAAGATGAGAGTATTGGAGGAATATACTTGATGAGTTGACCATTTTGATGTAAAAAGAGATGAATACCATTTGTCGTTACTCATTCAAAATATCAAGCTAACCTCTCCTTCAATTTGATGACTATCCAAAAATCTTGATACTCTATCTTCACACTTGATACTCTTTTGATTTGCAAAAAAAAAATTTCTTCATTGTTTTTCCTCTCAATTCCATCTCTCGAAAACTCAAATAATTTCAAATCAACTTATGGAGAAGAATTCCCTCCCCCACACTTGAATCTTTGGTCATCTCGGATAATGCAACAAATCTTGCATTACAAATACTTGATACATTTCTAGCCAATGTTTTCTTTCTTCCTCCATTTATATTCTGCAGATTTTAATTTCAGCAACTTCTATTTCTAGCCATTTTTATATTCTTTCAGAACTCAAACAACCAAAAAAAACTTGATTCAGAATCTCAAATCTAGCAAGAACTCAAATCATTACAGCTTTTCTTGTTGCAGTTCATAATCAGCATTAAAAGTTGGCACAATGCTAGGCTCTGATTCCATATCCAGCATTCCAAATCTGATTTCAAAATTCTAGATGTGCCATTACATTTTGAATTCTGCAATCTTCAAAAACAGCAAGGGAAAGAACATAATTCAGCTTCAAAATTAGAATTCAGACCTTGAATTCACCCATACATTGAATGGGTTCATCGAATTTGCATGCATCCATGATTCACCTTTACACTAATTAGTAGTGGAAAATCAAGTCCTCATCTTTACTCTTACTGGTCAGAAACTTGGAACAGAAACTCATCACCCATAAGTCAAAAGCAGTTAGTTCAAATAGATTCTGGAAAATCAGGAATTTAGGTTCGAAGAAGTTTCAAATAGATTCTTGAAACAAGAAGGCTTGAAAAGAAGAGATTACCACTTACTAATGATTGAATAAGAACTTCACTTCAGTTCCTTTGACCAAAACCTTGCAATAAGTTGTTAAGATAGATAAACACTGATTTTTGCATATCCATCCAAACAGTTCTGATTCCTGAAAATTTTTAGAGTTTGTACACAAGGAACTGAGAATAGATTTGGTTTCACAGTTGGATTAATGTGGAGGGTTGTAAACTTCTCAATTCAACTTCTACAATATCAGGAATTTCAGAATCTCTGAATTCCAAATTTCTAAACACTTCTTAAGCTTGGTGTCACAGCAACAGCAGTTTCAGAAATCAGATTTGTCTATGGCTGTTGTCTCTGTCCTTCCTTCTTATGAACGACTTCAAGCTCTACACGAGCAATGAAAACAATGTAAAAATCAAAGGTAAAGTAATAGCAATAGGCCTGAAAACAAATGAACCAGAGGTGTGAGCTCGATACAAAATTGGCACACCAAATCATAACACTGCAAAGAACTTGCACTTAGGTTTAAGAAAATTGTTCCTGCTGCAACCTAGCTTCAGAAATAGAAACACCTCTAGTTTAATGTAGCCTCGAATAGAATTTTTCCCAGTTCTGCATCCATTAAACTTCCCAATCTCTAATCCACAACCCTTTAGGCAACTGGTGTAGTTGTTTGTGAAGAATTTAGTCTCCCTAGCAGATTCCAATTATAGCAATTTGAGAATTTCATAAAACATAAATCAATTCAATGACAATTATAGAATACTTGAATATTTGAACTCCATTTATCGCTTAAAAAATATATAATCTTCACCTGGCTCTCACTGAATTGAGTATTGCCAATAAGCTTTTGGTACAACTTCATACATCAAGATTAATTACAGCAGCTACTCTCACTTTCAATTCATTTTCTGCATTTCAGTAGAATATCATTTGTCTCTTCACACTATCAATTTTCCATTGAACTTCACTTTTACTTGTCACTACTTCCATATTCTGATACAACCTGATACAAAACATTCTATTTTCACTGTGGGGCTAAAGTTCCTGCCTCTGAAATTCCCAGCATTTCTGCAAAATTCCAGTTCTGGTATCAGAATTCGTAGAAGTTAATAGTGCAAGATTTCCATTTGTTCCTTCACAATTGAAAGCTTCACCAGATCTTCTCATTTTCTTATACTACTTCTGAGTTTTTGATACACCACTGTCACCATACTAGCTGAATTATTTCCCTTTCTACTTCTGCAACTTATTTAACTTTCCATTCTTGAGCAGCATGAATGTTTTGATTTGAGCATGTCTCTGCAGATTGAGCATAATTCTGTCGTACAAAAATTTCGGCTACCAAAAATTCCAACATCTCATTCATTCATTTTCAAAATGGATGTAGCTTCCAGATTAAAGCAGTTATAGTTTCCACAATGGTTACACTGTCTACAGCAATGCTCAACAGCAATGTTCAGATGCATAAAGAATATGCATATTCTGCCACTTTCTACAATAACTTTGCCTTGACAGTATAATATCAAATAAGATTCATTGACATTAAAAGCTAATCTTCATCAATTCCTCCACATAAGAGAGCAAATACCAACAACTATTTAAGCCTCATTTTAACATCTTCAATTAACATTCCATACTTGTTGTGCCTATCACCTCAAATCTGCAGTTTCATGTACAGATTAATCTCCGTTTCACTACTTAGTATACACTCCTATTTCTTGTTTCTTTTCCATTGTTTACTAACAGCACAAAAGATCAGCCTTGTTGAATTCAATAGAAAATTACCAACTAATAAAATTGTATTGCTACAAAATTTCCAGCTTCAATTTTCATCCAACGATCACACACAAATTCATTAATAAATTATCACTTTACTACTAAACACTTAACTTATTCAACTTCTGAACTTTTTCTCAAAGAAATCAAACAGAATTTCAAATCCAGAATTTTCAACACTGCACATTACTATTAACTCAATCACAACAACTCTTCAAATTAAACCTGCTACAACTTTCATTTCTCCCCCACACTTAAAACCTTGTCCATCTTAACAATTTAACTCATCAAGAATTCAACCAAAAATCTCAATAAAAGAAAAATTTACAAGAAAAGAGGATCAAGAATTAGAATGCTAGATAAGAATGTTTCAAGAAAAATTGGAGAGAAAGAAATGGGAAATAATGAGGGAACAAGAATGAAAAATATCCTTCATCTCCATGCACACATATGCTATTGTGACTTTAAAAAGAGCAAAGCAAGTTCTAGAGTTTCAATTATTATGAGTGCATGTCACACAAAAATATAATAGAATATAAGCTTAAAGTGGTCCTCTCTAGGTATTTTCATGCAATCAAGCTCAATTGATCAACATAGAATCCACCACCACACTAACTAATATCATGTAAGCAGAGCATCCACTCATGTCTAATGACCTAAAATTTATGATCAAATATAAGAAACTTTTACCATCTTAAAAATATTACTAAACATTTCATGGAGACTTTTATTAAAAATGATATGCTATATACTAAACAAAATGTAAAGTATGAAAGCAAAATGCAAAAAGCAATTGTAAAGTATTAAACTAAAGAAATGCATAAGCAAGAAATAAAAGCAAGGAACAAACTCCCCTTAATTCTGGGTGGTTGAAGAAGATTAAGAAGAAGAAGCCACGCCGGAAGTGGAGTAACCTTGGTTGCAACCAACTTCTTTTTATTCATCATTTTTCCCTTGAAAACTTTTTCTGAAGATTCGAGGTGGTTCAGTTTAAACATCCACTCCGGGAGCTTGTATTCTCTTTCAACATTATTAAAAGGAAACACCTCCCACATGCACATAAGATAAAAAGAAAATAGGAGAATATTAGTGTGAGTAGAAAATATTTCAAAAAATGAATCACATCTAATAAAATCAACAATTGGTACCTCTATTAAATCTTCAGAAAAATCACAAGAATTACTCACCTTGTCATCTTGAAAGATACCTGATGTGGCAACTGTTACCTCGTTTTCATCAAGTAATGGCTCAAGCTCTGGTTCTAGTGAATGTACAACTTCATGTAGTGATTCTTGGTTCTTGGCTCCATAGCACAAGGTCGTACACTTACATCCTCAATTCTTGGTGATTCTTGAGGTAATGCTTCTAGTAAGCAATTCCATACATTTAAATCATCTTCAACATCAATACCTACATCATTCACATCATCTAAAGCAACAATATTAGTAGAATCAAAAATTTGAACAACTACATCATCATCACACAAAATACTAGAAAAATTTTATGAAGAAATGGGAATAGGGTCAGGCCTGACAGAATCTCTACTATCCATCTCCCCCCTGGAGTTTTGTGTTTGCAACTGATTGATGGATGATACAATTTGATCTAACTGAATCTGTATGTTTTGAATTCTTGAGAATTGTTGCTCATGATGCTCTCTCATTTGTTGCATAATCTCCTTAATTTTCCATGTTGACTCTTCAAATTTAGGTTCGTTCTATTGAAAAGGATGTGACATAAAAGATGTTGAAATCTCTTGAAATCCATATGAATTCTGGTAGGCTGGATATGGCTCAATAAATTGTCCTTGTGCACTTTCATACTTAAAACATGAATGATCCACCCAATTAGCATTAAAAGTATTTGGAAATGATTCATACCTATTTTGTTGATCCATGGTTGGGTAAAATTGATACTCAGGCTGAAAATACTGATTCTCCATGTCTCCTCCAAAATTCTGAAAATATGGACCCATGCTACTAAAATCTCCTGTTCTTCACTACAGCACTAACACTCAAAATTAGAAGACTCAAGAGCATAAAGTTTCAAACACATAAAAATATGAACATAAAAGCACTTAACAATTCAAAGATAAGCCAACATGTAAATACAAAAATTAAGCAATCAAATCAATCAAGATGCTAACAAAGAAAATCAAGCAAAGCTCAATCTAAAATAAACACACACACTACTAGTTAACTCCCTGGCAACGGTGCCAAAATTTAATAAGCCAAAAAATTGAGTGTTACGAATGGACTTATCAAATTAAAAAATTATATCTATGAACCCCTTACATACACAATGATGTTGTAATAATGAGCTCAAAATCGAATCTCTCGAGGAACTAACGGTAGGATGTAATCTAGGATTGTTTGTTATTTCTATTTTTGAGGTTTTAATATATAAATGGGGGAGGGGTTTAAGCTTTGAATCTAAATCTAACAATTGAAAAGAAAGCAAATAAGAACTTATCTAATGCATAAATGAAATCTACCTTGGTGCCAACAATCGAACCATAACGCATTGTCACTCTATGTTGTGATTAAATCATTAACACACTCAAACTAAGAATGAAATAACAAGGCATAAATGGAATACAATCTAAATCAACATTTAAATCTTAACTAAAAAAACTAAACTACTCCACAGTTCTGCAATTTTAAGCTAAAGCAAAATTAAGAACAACTTCTAACTCAATTGAAACTAAATTACCCAATAGACTTGAATTCAAACAATTAAGCTAAAAAGAACTACGATTACAGAATCCAAATCACATAAACTGAAATCTAAATATAACAGCAATAAAAATAATGCAAAAATTAAAACCTAAACCATCTCAACACCAAACCAATATTCAATTCTCAATCACATTTAGCTAAATATCACTGAGTTTAACCATGAAAATCATCAAGAAATTCATTCAACACTCAAGCATGACACATCAAATGAACTAACAAGGGTTTTCTAAATCTATGAATTGAAACTTAAAACTATCTTGTAGATAACAAGAAAGGTAATTCAAACTAGCAATTAAAATGCAATCTACACTATCAGATCATCAGATCTGAGCAAGTTCAAGAACAATTCAAAGACAAAAATAAGGAAAACAAAACCTAAATGGCATTCCATAACCAAACCCGAGACTAAACCTCTCCTCACTGTCGTGTCACTGTGCTTGCTTCTGGGAATGCCTCTTGAGCCAACACAGCAACCCACTGAATCCATAGCTCATCTAGGTGAAGTCCAAAGCTACTGGGAATGCCTCTTGAGCTCGGAATCATCTGAATTATCCAGCCGCTGAAAAACAAAGAAAATCTTGCGGAATCTAGAGATGCGAGGTGAAAATGAAAATGGATTGCACTATGAAGAACCGGGGAACGCCCTCAGATCCTCCAATGAGAATGATAGCAGCTCAGATCGGGGAACACCCTCAAATCTTGGCTTGGATGAAGCTCGCGGACAACAAGACAATGATCGGGGAACACCCTCAAATCGCGCTCTGCCCTTTGATTGCTGGTGGCCGGATTGTAGATAGCTCGCCGGCGACGAAAGAGTTTGAATCTTGGCTCTAGATATGGAATGGGAACTGCGGCGTCGCTGATGAAGAAGACGCAGGAACAGTGGCAATGTCGCAGAACGTCGAGCTCCCCGAAGACTCTGTAGCTTCTCAGGTTTTAAACAACTCCCTCTCTGATCGGACGATCCATAATGTTTCGGCCTTAATCAATGGCTGGTTGAACTCAGATCTGAATCAAAACCTCTGGATCTTCATCTACGACTAAGATCTACTCCTCATTAGGTTAGATGGGTTGGATCTTCAATGGATGACTCAGATCTACTTGATTGTGGATGAACGACTACAATTGTTCTGGAGCTTGATTGCCTAGTTTTGCCCTAGATTTGTTCGCAAATGTGGTCTGATTTGATCGGGTCTGATACTGTCTGAGAAGCTTGACAAGACGGAGAGCCGGGAGAAAAAACCTACCGCTGGTGAAGAATAATACCTGTAGAACACCGATCCGAGAAACCCAAAGTGGATCGAGAAGAGTAGAGTCACCGAATGCCCTCCTTGCGCGAAGATCTAATGACGAGAGAGAAATCCGACCGAGGAGAACCCAGATTCGGAGCTTCCAAGACTTCCTGCGCATAAGAGACCAGCCAACACTATCGTCAGTGACCTAAGACCGGGGTGGGCATCCCTGACTAGGCCCTCCGACGCTCAAGTTAGTGATCTCTCTTAGTGTGGAAAAAGGAAGAAAAATAAGGAGATGAACAGTAGTCAAAAATTAGGGTTATGAATGTGCGCAATGATGTGAACTTACCTTGCCAACGGAGAGGATTCTCCTTTTTATACCACTTCATATAACCTCCGTAGTCATGAAGTGGACCCCGGTTTGTTAGAGTTTGTTATGAGATGACGTAAGTTACGTACTTGTAGTAAATGACTTTTAAGGAATCTTTTTTGTACCCCAGATGTGCCTTCTTTGTCGTCTAGTACCTGCAAAATGGTCTAAAGGCACATTTCCCGCCAAATATATAACACCTGTTATACAATCACATACTGCAAATATCTTCCTGCACTGCTTTATTTAAAATATTACTTCTCTTCTGTTTAACAAGTTCTTTTAAAGTGTTTATACCTTTCCTGCTAGCCTCTCCTATTTTTACTACATCATAGATAACTTAATATACTAATGTTCCTTGTATTAATCGGGGCTGAGCTTAATTAGGTTTGATCAATTATTATTACTTCTCATGAGGCCCGTTCGTGCTTCTCTATGTTTATTATCCCAGGTGGCACTGGGCTATATCTTATTAAGTATGTAATTTTATCAAGTATCTTTTTAAGGTATCATTCAGCCTGACCGATGTTTGACTTTCCTCCTTAAAGGTATGTCTCGATCGATATTGGCTTACCTCCTTCGAGGTATATCCCGGTCGATATTAGCTTACCTCCTTCGAGGTATATCCCGGCCGATATTAGCCTATCTCCTTTGAGGTATATGCTGATCGATATGAGCCTGCCTCCTTAGAGGCATATCCCGGCCGATATTGGCCTTCCCTACTGAAGGTATGTCTCGCCCGATATTGGCCTATCTCCTTTGAGGTATATGCTGATCAATATGGGCTTGCCTCCTTGGAGGCATATCCCGGCCGATATTGGCCTTCCCTCCTGAAGGTATGTCTCGCTCGATATTGGTCTTCCTCCTTTGAGGTATATGCTGATCGATATGGGTCTGCCTCCTTGGAGGCATATCCCGGCCGATATTGGCCTTCCTGCCTGAAGGTATGTCTCGCTCAATATTAGATTACCTCCTTTGAGGTATATGCTGATCGATATTGGCCTACCTCCTTTGAGGTATATCCTGGCCGATATGAGCCTTCCTCCTTTGAGGTATATCTCGCTCGATATTGGTCTATCTTCTCCGTTTGGTTATCTCCTTTCCCTTCCTTATCGGGGATCCATGAAACCTAACCCATATCACTAGCCTTTCCTTCAAGTCTAGTCGAAGGAGGTGTAGAACACTGACTAGACACAAGTCTAATTTTGTTTTTTTTCCCTACCCGTGACTTTGTCACAGGTACTGACGTGACCTTACAAATTTTGTGTACAGCTATATTGTGAGCCTGAGTACAGTGATCCCATGAACCTTAATACAGTGATTCCTTGGGTCCTTTGATCCTTTAAATAGGGCTATAATCCTTTCTTCGTTCATCACCCATCCTAGTTCTTCTCCTTCCTTGCTAACTTTTCCTGCCAAGAGTATGGTCTGGAATCCCCCTCATTGGGGGCGATTCTTGTTGGACAAGGCGAGATCTATGTATGAATTTATTCAAGTTTCTTACTTCGGCTAACTCTAGGGTTCAAGAAACCTTCCCAAAAAAAAAAAAACGACGTTTCTGTTAGAGTGTATACTAAAAGCCTAGCTTTTGTAAACATTTATTTGTTAAAGTAAAAGAATCACATTGGTCAATATCTGCATTTATTTATTAAATATAATTGTTCAATTAATTTATATAGTAGACAACATGGAGTGTGGTGTCACACTCAGAAGATCATGTTGTCGGTTCTCTATAAATTATAAATAGTTGCTCGCGACTAAGATAGAAAGGAACAAACTATCAGTATAGTCGTAGTGTAATTAAGTATTAGTTTATCTTGACTAATAAATTACACTAATACACTTTAAGTGTATTGAGTAGGATCATTTAGGTATGTTCTTTTTGTACTGACTTAGTAAAAGAACTAAACCTTAGTTATTATGGAAGTGTGTGCTCTTAATCCTAATATAATAACAAGAACATATATTTAATATTTATTTCTTTGATTTATCAAAGGGTGAGGTTTAGCTCGATAAATCAATATGCCCGAAAAGTTGGGAAATGATATTACTTATAGTGTGTGTTGTTGATTATAGAAGGAATCTGTGTCCTAGTTATCTAGGTTGAGAATGTCCCCAAGAAGAGCTCATAAGGATTGCCATGTTAAACCCTGCAGGTGGACCTAGTCCAACATTACAATAAAGTTGAGTGGTACTACTCTTGGAGCTAGATATTAATTAAGTGAGTTGTCAGTAACTTACTTAATTAGTGGACATTCATAATCTTAAACACAGGGATACTAACACACTCATGATAAGAATGAGCTCATAATGTAATTTGGGATTGGTGCGGTAGTGCGGTAATAACTCTCTAGTGGAATGAGTTATTATCGATGAACTTGAGTTGTGTGTTCAGGGCGAACACGGGATACTTAAGCTCATCGAAAGGCCAAAACCAATTTCTCCTCTAGGTCCCTGTCGTAGCTGTTGGACCCCGTGGTAGTTTTGATGTGATCAACCAAGTTAATTAGGTCCTGCTGTGTTTGATCCCTGTGTCTGAGTGTGCAGGAGCTTAGGAGCACAGGAAGTCGAGCGGAAGACGCAGCTAGCGAGAAGGACGGCACGGGAAGGGAGCCGACGGGCTCGGTGCGTCCGAAGGACGAGAGAGCTGCGGAAGAGTACTCCGGTGGGCGTGAAGAGCGTGCGCGGCGTTCGAGGGACGTTAAGCCGGGACGGAAGGCTGCTCGAGGAAGGCCGGGAATTGGGTTCGGGTGAGCCCTATTCCGGTTGGCCGCAATCACCCAAAAGAACGGAGCGAAGGAAGCTGAAGAAACTAAGCTGGAAGCTTGGAGGCGCCCTTGAAGGCGCCCTGGAAGGCGCCCTTGAAGGCGCCTTCAAGCCTGTTGAAGGTGCCTTCAACAGGTCAGTTTTGACCGTTTGCGTGCGGATAAAGTTTTATCCGCTGACTGAGCTGGAGGCGCCTTGAACCTTGTTGGAGGCGCCTTGGACCCTCGGGATAGACTTTCCAGGAGCTATAAAAAGGCCCCTGGAGCTAGGAATTCAAGTACAACTCAAGCAATCAATCTGTAGTGTTTCCTAGCAATAGTTCTGAGCTTTTGAAAGTGTAAAAGGCTTCTCCACCTTCAGCAAAGGAGAGTTTCTTTTAGTGCGCTTCTATTGCCCTGGATTAACAACCTCCTTGGTTGTAACCAGGTTAATTCTTCTGTGTCTTCCTTTTACTATTTTATTATTTTGTTAACTATTGCACTAACTAAGTTGAAAGTACGAGGAGGGTATTTTCGTTTTTGTTTTCAGCAATTCACCCCCCTCTTGCCGGTCTCCGCTGCACCAACAAGTGGTATCAGAGCCAGACTGCTCAGAAGGACTAACCGCCGACTGACGCACAACGATCAAAACGATGGCCGGAGACAGTGACTACCCACCTGCATTCGAGGGGGAGTTTGCTTCATGGAAGCAAAAGATGGAGGTATACCTTAACTCTGATTTTTCTATTTATCTAATAATGAAATATGGTTATGAAGCACCAAAGAAAGCAAACGGAGAAGAGCTTGAGAAATACCTCTGGAACGAGAAGCAACGTGACGAGTTTATGGCAAATGCACGAGCTGAATTTCATCTTCTAACCACAATACCAAATGAAGATCTCGACAAAATCAGAGAGTACAATAGCGCAAAAGAACTTTGGGAAAAGTTCTTAAAACTCCACGAAGAACAAATTGAAGTTGAATCCGACTCCTCGATGGACACTGATCCGACGTCAGAAGAGTCCGAAACTGAGGTAAGTGCCGAGACAGAACCAGTAACCGAACTCCAACTTGAAGACCTATAATGCTCATCACAAATGAGCATCGATGAAGGGGGAGAAACATCAGAAGACGAAAACAACTCGACAGGAGAAGAATCAACCACCGACAAGGTAAGTCAGGTATGGTCTCCACCTCCTAGCAAATTAATTGCTTCAATTGAAATATTGCCGAAAAGTTTTCGTAAATTACAAATTATTTCGTCGAAAGAATATTTTAAATTAAAAACTGAAAAACTATTAAAGAATATTGAGTTAAAAGACACAATTTGTCAATTAAAAGATTTTGACAAACTAACAATAGAAAATGTACAATTTTTTGCATGCTCAATATTTTTTGCCATAATTCTAAAAAATTATGAATTAAGAACTTATGAGAAGTTAAAATGGAAATTTAAAAATCATAATATCTGATCTTAGTTGAAATATTAAACTTAGCGCTTTCAGAGAAGAAAATTAAACAGTAAATTTCTTTATAAAGCTTTGTCAAGGAAGTGGTTGTTGCTCCAATAACCAAGAAGGCCTAGTACCTCACCACGACCTGGAAGCTGAAATATTGAAATGAAAGGTTTAATTAACTTTCTGAAAATTAGAATTAAATAATGTTTTGAAAGTTTAATCAAACATTTTTGAAAATTTTGTTTATAAATTCATTTTTAGAAATATTTTTTCTTGAAAAATTCTAAAGACTTAATTTGCTTTTTGACTTGAATTTTCTTTTGGAAAATCCTTAGAATTTTTTTTTAATATTCTTCTGGAAAATTCTAAAAGTTCATTTACTTGGATTTTTTCAAAAAGTCTTTTAACTTAGAACTTTTTTTTAAAAAAAATTTCCCTCTAATTAGGACCCCATTTTTACTGTGATCAAAGGGGGAGAGAAAAAGTACAAGTTAAGGGAGAGTTAGAGAAAACTTAAAATTTATTTTTTTTTTAAAAAAAAAGTGTTGCAATTTTACTAATTGCAAAAATTATTCTTAACTTGTTAGTTTAGTAATTTTTCTTTAAAATTACTATTTTTTGTCTATTTTTAACCCTAACTTGAACTTGGGTTGATGCACATCAAAAAGAGGGAGATTGTTGGACCCCGTGGTAGTTTTGATGTGATCAACCAAGTTGGTTAGGTCCTGTTGTGTTTGATCCCTGTGTTTGAGTGTGCAGGAGCTTAGGAGCACAGGAAGTCGAGCGGAAGACGCAGCTAGCGAGAAGGACGGCATGGGAAGGGAGCCGACGGGCTCGGTGCATCCGAAGGACGAGAGAGCTACGGAAGAGTACTCCGGTGGGCGTGAAGAGCGTGCTCGGCGTTCGAGGGACGTTAAGCCGGGACAGAAGGCTGCTCGAGGAAGGCCTGGAATTGGGTTCGGGTGAGCCCTATTCCGGTTGGCCGCAATCACCCAAAAGAACGGAGCGAAGGAAGAACTAAGCTGGAAGCTTGGAGGCGCCCTTGAAGGCGCCCTGGAAGGCGCCTTCAAGCCTGTTGAAGGCGCCTTCAACAGGTCAGTTTTGACCGTTTGCGTGCGGATAAAGTTTTATCCGCTGATCGAGCTGGAGGCGCCTTGAACCTTGTTGGAGGCACCTTGGACCCTCGGGATAGACTTTCCAGGAGCAATAAAAAGGCCCATGGAGCTAGGAATTCAAGTACAACTCAAGCAATCAATCTGTAGTGTTTCCTAGCAATAGTTCTGAGCTTTTGAAAGTGTAAAAGGCTTCTCCGCCTTCAGCAAAGGAGAGTTTCTTTTAGTGCGCTTCTATTGCCCTGGATTAACAACCTCCTTGGTTTAACCAGGTTAATTCTTCTGTGTCTTTCTTTTACTGTTTTATTATTTTGTTAACTATTGCACTAACAGAGTTGAAAGTACGAGGAGGGTATTTTCATTTTTGTTTTCAGCAATTCACCCCCCTCTTGCCGGTCTCCGCTGCACCAACAGTAGCCTCATTATAGCCTCAAGTTCATCCAAATGTAAGGTTCTTCTTGGTGTCCAAGAAGGGGGTCGGACCATTACTTGGTGACCAAGCAATGGCCGGCCACATCCTCTTGAAGGGGCCGGCCCTATAGCTTGGTGACCAAGCTTGAAGGGGTCGGCCATAATAATTCAAAAAGGGAGGGTTGTTTTGAATTTTTAAAATCTTCTCTTTGTAGAAAACTATAAGTTTTAAAAGAGAGATTTTAATTTTTAAAACTTTCCTTATTTGAATTAGGCCACATGTTTAAATAGAGAGTTTAAAAGATTTTAAAACTTTCCTTTTTTAACCATCCTTATGGTTTAAGAAAAAAAAGGAAAAGAAGTTTTAAAATTTAAATTTTCTATCACCATGTTTAAAAAGGAAATTTTACAAGAGTGTTTTTAAATTTTAAAACATGATTTTAATTTTTAGAAACTTTCCTTTTTTAACTCATACTGTAGGAAAGAGAGCTTGTAAATTTTATAAGAGGTTTTCTTCTTGTAAAATTTAAAAAAATTATTTTTCCTTTCCTTTTAATTGTGGTCGGCCACCTTGCTTGGTGCCCAAGCAAGGGCCGGCAAATAGGATTAAACCAAATTCAATCCTAAACCAAATAGGATTGATCTCAACCATTGATTGATGATTGATTCAATCAAGAGGAAAGAAAAGGAAAAATAAAAAGGAAAAAGGAAAAACTCTTGGATGATTTTATTTTTTGTAAAAGATTTTTCCTTATTTGCCTTGGGCAAGTAATATAAAAGAAGGGGTGAGGGGGCTTCATGAGACACAACTCTTATTCTTTTGCTTGGGTGATCTCTTGGTGGTTGGCCCTCTCCCTTCTTCCTCTCCCTTTGCTCTCTTCTCCTTGGTGGTGGTGGTGGCCGGATTTTAGAAGAAGAAGGAGGAAGCTTTTGGGTGGTGTTCATCTTGGAGGATCGTCGCCCACACGACGTCCAAGGCGAGGCGAGGAATACGGAAGAAGATCTCGAGATCATTAGCTTACAAAGAGAAGGTATAACTAGTATTTTTCTTCCGCATCATACTAGTTATTTTTCTTTGTATGAATTCTAAATACAAGAGGCAATTAGATCTAGTTTATCGAATTTATTTTTTGATTTTTTGTTTTCTTCTTTTTTGAATTTGTGATTCGATTGTTCCTTTTGGTTAACCTAGAGTTATTTAAGGAAATAAATATTAGCTTTCCTTAAAAGGCTTTGCCTAGGCCGTGGTGGTTGCTCCCATATCCAAGAAGGCCATGTGCCTCGCCATGCAGTCCTGAAAGCCAATTTTGAAAATTAATATTTATGGAATTAATAACCTAGGTAGATTTGAATCAATAGTGTTAAATTTCGCTTGCAATTCAAATCTAAACCATTAAGAACAGATAAGTTAAATTTGGAATGAATGATGTTAAGTTCCGTCTGCGATTCCTTATTTAACTTCTAAAGAACACAATAGGTTATTTAAGGAAAGGTTCGACATTTGTATAAAAATTTTTGTACAGTGGAACCGATACGTTTTCCTAGGATTAACCAACAGTTTCTCGAGGTTTAGATTCTCCAACCAAAGGCGCAACTGCTCTGGACACTCAACGAGCTTTAGAGGAATTCTTCTTACTCACGGAGGATCAACCAAATAGCCCATGGATGTCGCTACGAACGCATAGCCCATGTTACCCTCGGGCTAGGATTGGTTGCTCTAATTGTAGAACTCCGGGGCTCAAACAGGGGAGAGGCTCTTTCAGTCACCTTTGCACCATGACCTGAATAGATCTGTCCCCTTCCCCTTGCCCTTGAGTCTTCCTGCTTCATAGTTTTCTTCGTCCCGGGCAAAATATTGTCACTTCTGCTGCCCGGGCAAGCTTTCTTCATGCCAGGTAACATGTTCCCACTTATGCTCCATGGTAAGTTTGACTCCAGTGGGACTGAAATTTTCTAAGCCTCCTGAGAGCTTATGTTTGTAACTTTTGTTATCTGTTTGAGGTTTAATGTTTTGAGGGAAAATGTAATGTTATGTATTTGACCAGATTCTAAGTGTAAAAACAATCTTTTGTATTGAATTGAGTGACTCTATTGAGTCCTTTTTAATCTCTAAGAATAGATGTGATGTTGTGCCCCCCGCCCCAATATTCACTCGTATGTTATAAACGTTGTTACTTCGACAGATATTCCTTTGTTTTATTACAAACAAGGTTGTCTCGGTCAATGTTATACTTACTTATTGTGGCTAATCGTTATACCGACTGATATTCGCTTGTTTATTACAAACAAGGTTATCTCGATCGATATTATACTTATCTATCACAGCCAAAGTTATGTCAGTCAATATGAGTAAACAATTATCTCGATCAATTCTAGTTTACACTTTATAATGACATTAACTCAGGACATGTTATATGCCTAAATAGCTATCCTTAGTTTTTCTTGTCCTCAACCTGGATTTAGTCAAACTCAGTCTCTTTTCCTTTATTATGCCTAGTAAACTATGTCTTCTTTCAAAATTTCCTTGCTTGTGATTGGCTTTTCCCCTGGTGAGAGAATGTTGGAAGCGTATAACGAGGTGTTACCAACCCCGGCGTGATCCGATCTGTCACATCCAGCATAAATGTTTCTTTATGATTATGTGACACATACTTTCTCTCTCTGCTACGTCATGTAAGCCTTTGTCCTTTTTCTTGTAATCCTCAGTGTTTACTGAGATAAAGATGTTTTGATCTAACGACAGCTATGTGTTTTTCAAACCCTAAACCCTTTGTCTTCTTTTCAACTTTGTCCCTTCTTTTCTTGCCTTAGCGTTCTTTTCTTGCTACAGTTTTCGATCAAACCTCGTGCTCACCGTTTCTGGACGATCTCTTTTCTTGCTTCCAGTAAGTAATCTATTGTTCTGCTAGCCTTTACTTCTATCTATGGATGAGGAAACGATCGCTCCTTGGTATGTTCAAATGTCTTCTTCCTTTGATAAAAGTGCTAGGCTTACTATCCGCCGTCAATATGAAATTCCTAGGGAGTATAACATCTTAATCCCGAAACCAGATGATCGTCCTCATCGTCCCCCTGCTAATTGCGTGATTTTTTTCAAGGATCAGTTGATAGGAGGTTTAAGGTTTCCCATTCCTCCTTTCCTAATCGAAGTAAGCCAGTATTTTGATATTCCTTTGCAGCAGTTTGCACCTAACGCTTTTCGTTATCTGTGTGGTGCTTACATGTTATTCTGTCTGTTAGATATCCCTCCTACTCCTCAAAATTTCTTCATGTTTTCTTACCCAAAGTGTTCGAAACCTAGTGTTTTCTTGTTCCAGTCCCAGACTAAAATGGTTCTTTTTTAGGATATGCCCTCGTCTCTTAAAGCTTGGAAATCCCGTTTCTTCTTCATAAAGTTTCCAAGACCATTCCTTGGTCTCATGCCAGGAAATCCTTCTTGCCCCCCTTGCCCGACGTCAGGGAGTTTCATCTTCATCCTTCTTTTCCTATTTATTGTGAGAAGTTGTTAAGTCATCGACTTTCCATCCCCAAGTAGCTGAGAGTTGATCTTCTATACTTGTTCGGCCTAAGCCCTGTCAAGCCTGATACACAAGGCTCTTTAGGTAAAATCCTGTTTCTTTCTCGTTGATTTTAACTAACTAAAATATTTTTCTTTTCTATGTCGTTGAAAACTTTTATTCCGCTTTGATCGATGAAGAACTGCGTCTGGAGGAGGACGTAATTCACGCCAAAGAAAAAGAGCTTCTTGCTTCCATCACTCTGTCACCTCCAATCGAAGATCCGACTCCTTTAGCTGAGGTACCCAGCTCTCCGGTGGTTCCTGAGGCTCCTGAAGGTCTCCCCGCGGAAATCCCTGTTGTTTCTTTGCCCACCGTTGCTTCACCAGTGGATGCTGCTACCTCATCAGCCACCCCTCTTCCTATCATTGAACTCACGTCTCCTGGAAGCTCCGGTAAATCGATAGCTGAAGTTTCTACCGGCAAACGTCCGGGGCGCAAGCTTACTAGGGCTCCTCCTCCCAAAAGGAGACTTGTCCTTCCTGCCGATGAGCTTGTCTCGGAAGGTTTTGCTTCTGCTGACCTTCCTTCCGATGAACCTACTTTGGCTGAGCTCTATCCTTCTCTCACCTTTTCTGCATCACCCTCTTCCAACATTAGTGCCCCTGGTGATGTTTCTTTCATCTTTCCATTGTCTATTCCCGAACTTGGATCCTTACCTTCCTCACCCTCTTCTTATTTAGTTTTTGCTCCTCCTTCTGTTCCTACTTCCTCTTTCTCCACGGGTTCTTCCACCATTCCCGTCCTCCCCATATTGTTAGGAGGTTCTTTTTCTAATGCTTGGGAGAAAGTTCGTCCTATTTTTGAAGAACTTACCACTTCTGAAACAATTGATCGTTTTTCCCATAGTGAGAATCAGGTATGTTTATTAACGTCTATTTATTATTCATTGGTGACTATGTCATTGTAACGCCCGCCCTTCCTGCTAGTAGGGCGGGGTTACTGTACGGGGAACATACATGCATATTAAAATTTCTTTTCTAAAGCAGCGGGAGTACTTATTTAAATATTCTTGTATACCTCTAAGTGGATGAGGTTATGAAATCAATTTCTATCATAAACATGAATAAGTGTCAAGTAATCATGCAAAACATTAACATTAGATAGACATAGTTCATATCATGCATAAATTAATATAAGCAGGTCTTTTCCTTAGCTGAGCCACTACCACACACATCTCTTGCCTCTCCTGCTGCTCCCTTAGTTCACCCATCCTTTGCCTTTATATGCGGTACAAGGAAAGTAAACTATAAGCACATAGGCTTAGTGAGATCCTTTCCTACTCACAAAAATCATATATCATAGCATAATCACATAAGCATATAGCATGGAGACATAATCATCTGAACATCATATCATGTAAAAGAGCATCATAACATATCATATCATAAAGTAAAAGAGCATCATGTCATATCATATCATAAAGAAACATCATGCTATATCATCTCATAAAATAAAAGAGCATCATATCATATCATGTCATAAAGAAGCATCATGCTATATCATCTCATAAAATAAAAGTGCATCATATCATATCATATCATATCATAAAGAAACATCATGCTATACCATCTCATAACATATCATATCATCACATATCATATCATAACTTATCATATCGTATAGGTATATGCAAGATGTCTTTCAAAAACATGTGTCATGTCATGTGCAAGATGTCTTTTAAAGAAAACATATCATATAATACTTAAACATAATCTCAACATGAGGGTCCGTCTTATACCACATACATACATAAATGTGTGCATCCTAAATAGATTCAAGGTAGCAAATCTTGAACCTACTAGGAACTAGGCCCGTTTCATAGACCATCGACCTAGGGGCACTTAGGAGCCCATCCCTTTTACTAGACCCATTCATAGACCGTCGGCCTAGGGGCGCTTATGGAGCCCACCCTTGGTACTGTTGGTGCAACCTTAGGTCAAGGTTGACCTGGTTGACCTGACTCGAGTTGACCTGACTCGAGTTGTATTTTGATGTTTGACGAGAATAGAAAAGTTCTATTCTGATGTTTGACGAGAGTAGAAAAGTTATATTCTGATGTTTGACAGAATACAAACTTGGGAGATTGTGGGTGCAATCTTTGGTCAAGATTGACCTGGTTGACCCGAGGTGAGTCAACCTGATTCGGGAAATCCTGGTGAGTGAAGCCAGGTGAAAGTCCTGGTGAGTCAAGCCAGGCAAGGGAAAGTCCTGGTGAGTGAAGTCAGGCAGTTGGAAAGTTCTGGTGAGTGAAGCCAAGCAAGGGAAAGTCCTGGTGAGTGAAGCCAGGCAGTTGGAAAGTTCTGGTGAGTGAAGCCAGGCAAGGGAAATCCAGATAGGTCAAGATTGACCAGACATCTGGTGAAAAGTCCAAGCAGGGAGCTTGGCATGAGAAAAGTCCAAGTATGGAGACTTGGCACGGAAAAGTCCAAGCAGGGAGCTTGGCACGAGAAAAGTCCAAGTATGGAGACTTGTCACCATACTTGGCACGGAAAAGTCCAAGCAGGGAGCTTGGCACGGGAAAAGTCCAAGTATGGAGACTTGGCACGGAAAAGTCCAAGTATGGAAACTTGGCATGGGAAGTCAGAGAGGGCTTAGGAGCACGTTCTCCGAACTGTGGTCAGAGAGGGCTCGGTAGCTCGTTCTCTGGACCGGATGGAGTTGGAGAGGGCTCGGTAGCTCGTTCTTCGGACTAGGTCAGAGAGGGATCGGTATCTCGTTCTCAGGACCAGGTAGGGTTTAGGGCTGGGAGCTCTAAACCTGGATCGGTCTGGTGACCGATCTAGTGATACGCTGGTTGACTGATCAGTCTGGTGACCGATCAGTAACCAAACAGTGTGTTTCTGTGAAATACCTGATCGGTCTGGTGACCGATCAGTAATCATACAGAAGCGAAGAAGATCGGGAGAAGAAAGAGGGGGATCGGTCCACCTGAGTCCTGATCGGTCCACAGACCGATCAGAGAGTTGGGCAACTCTCTGTGAAGTGTGCTGATCGGTCTGGGGACCGATCAGAATAGGTCCTGATCGGTCCCAAGACCGATCAGAGAAGGTCTGGACCGATCAGGGTGGAGCCTGATCGGTCCAACTCTAGCCGTTGAGTCTCAACGGCTAGATTTCTGTTGTGTCTTCTGCCCTCTTCACAGGTTCGCAGGTTCAGGGATATAAAGGGGTCGAGTGCCTCTACAGTAGAAAAACTGCCTCTCTTTTCTTTCTGATCTTACTGCAATCAGAGCTTTGCTGAGCACTCATTTTCCTGAAGCTTCATGGAAGCTTCCTTCGGCTGGTTCCTGCTGTTGTAGGTGTTTCGTGAAGTTGCTGCTTCATCCAGTCAACGAGAAGGCAAGCTGTGTTTTTACATTCTTACTGCCTTTGTATTGTGCTGTATCTTTGTACTCCTATCTTGCTGTTGCAAGAAGTTTATGACGAGGTTTCTCCACCCAGAAGGAGTTTCTATTAGCCGGTTTTCCGGGGTCTCATCCACCGACGGATTGATAGGCTTCGTCCACCTTACGGACATGCTGAGGAGTAGGAGTATCATCTCCGAACCTCGTTACATCATCATGTTTAAGGTTTGATCTTCTCCACTTTCGTTTCTACATTGTATTTCCGCTGCACTAACCTAAATTGTAGGAAGAAACGATAATTTGAGGTCGGCTATTCACACCCCCCCCCCCTCTCTAGCCGCCATCCGAAGGTCCTAACAAGTGGTATCAGAGCGAGGTTGCTCTTCGTCGGATTAACACCCAAGGGAGCACAAGCTAGAGAATGGATGGACTTGGAGAAGACGTCACGATTCCACCCTTCTACGATCGTGACAACTTCGCATTTTGGAAGGTAAGAATGAAGTACTTTCTTATGACTAACTTAGTTAATTGGAATTGTGTACAAGTTGATTTTGTTCCTCCAAGGGATAAAGAAGGAGAAATTCTTGAAAAGAAGAGGTGGACGAAGGAACAAATCCACCAATCCGTAATCAACGACGAGGTAACGAAAATTTTTGAATTCTCATTACCTAACGATATCTTGTGTAAGATAGGTGGTTACAACAATGCCAAGGAATTGTGGAACAACTTGGCCAAGTTCCATGAGGGAAGCTCCAATTCAAGTCATGAAGAGGAGTCAAGTGAGTCAAGTAGCTCACTTCATGGAGGTAAGGAATTAGAAGTTGAGGGCTACTCAACATCTAAGGAAGAAGAGGAGGAGAGTTCTTCTTCAAGATTGGAGCAAGAAGAAGAAGCTTCTACCTCCGGAAGGGATGAAGGAGAAAGCTCATATCCACCCTCAACACTAGGTAACTCAAGTAATTTAATTTCTTGTAAATTACATATAATGTGCTTTGAGTGTAGGGAATATGGACATTACAAGAGTAAGTGTCCAAGGAGGATTAGGAAGACTCCACCGACGCCAAAGGTTAAGAAAGCCGGAGTCCCGATACGCAAGGGTAAGGAGCACGTGGTGTGCTTCCAATGCAAGCGAAGGGGACACTATAGGAGCCAATGTCTGAGGGGGAGGCAATCTCACAAGGACAAGAGACCGAGCACGTCTATAGGGGGAGCTATGGCAAACCCTAAGGTAATCTCTAAGGTACATTCTTGCAATTCTAGTAGGATGCATGCTAGTAGCCTTATTGCTATTGTCAATAATAATAAGCATGATAACTATAGTAACCGATACACGTGCTTAGGTGCCAAACATGTTAGCCCAGATAAGGACAATACTAGAAAAACCAACCCTAGAATTAACTCATCTAAGGTTAAGGAAAACCTAGGTATGAATCCCAAAACAACTAGACATATGCCTAGGTATACCTCGAAGAAAAATGACAAATTAAAACTTGAGGTATTAGAAAAGGAAAATCAAGTCTGAAGTCAAGACTTGACAACTTAGAAAAGACCCTTAAGAATTTAGAGAAGTCAACTCAAGGGTCTAAGGGTCAGAAATCAAAGCCCAGGAACATGAGAGGTTTGGGTCACAAACCTAAGACTCAAGTGGTCAAGCCCACTTATCATAATGTTCCATTCGATTATGGAACAAGACCTAGGGCTAGAAAGACCATCACCAAGGTCACAAGGGGAGTCACCCCTAGAGTTGATCTTGATGAGTCCCAAATGACCAAGGCTTTAAAGCCTAGGAGGGTCATTAGGAGGGTTGCTAGGGAAGTCATCCCTAGTGAATATTTAGTGAACCCAATGAGCTCCAATAGGTATTGGGTTCCTAAGAGCATGATTCCATCACGCTAGATGGTTTAGGGTGTGTCAACCTTACTTGAATAGGTAGTTAACCTAATCATGGCAAAAGGTGGCACTTCAGGAATTTTCAAGGTGTAATCAAGCCTTGAAAATGAAATGGAAAGTTATTCCTAAGGTGATTAGGATGTGCCGATCACATTTGAGGAGTTTTCTAGAGTCAATCTAATTGGCACATAGTGATCTAAAAATCTTTAGTATATGATTTTAGGTCTATTACACTTAGGAATATAGAATTTATGGAAAAATGATCAAAATTATCAAAAATGGCAACTAAAGCTAGAATTAGGTATTTTCTATACCCTTATATGTTATTTTCCATATATTGTTTTTCATATGCCATGTCATGACATCATATCTAATTTACTATCATTTGAAATGTCATGATAATGCTTAGGTTAGTTATATGTCATGCGTTATTTAAGTTTCATACTTTATGACATGACATCATGACATTGGCACATGTTTTCACTTATGATATTATTTTATGCCATGTCATCATCTTTTGCATTTATAATCAATTAATTTGATTCAAGCACAAAAACATAATTTGATATGGAAATCAAATTGTTGTTTAGAAAATACATGAGAACTTAGCCTAAGATAACCTAAACCCATATCTCACATCAAAATTGACTTGGATGTGTTTGATACACCTTAGATGTGTTTGAGATATTAGGATTATGAGTTAGGATCAAGGTACATAGTTCTTGTACCTAGATGAGCATAATTCGAAATTGAGGATCATAGGGAAAGCTTGTGTACAAGTCATGTACATTTAGCCCTAAGATTGTGGTCCTAAATTGAATGGTTTAAAATCATTTCAAAATTGATTTGAAAAACCTTGATGAAGCTTTTCTAGTGATAGCATTCATCATTGAGCAAGTTGATACAAAGATGGATTAACCTTGAGCTATTTCAAAGTTTTTCGAACTTTGTATCAAGATTTGAAAATGGAAGTTATTTTCATAGAAAACTATTTTTACATGATAATATATGTTATGAGGAATGTATCCTCAAGATTTTACAATTTTTGGAATTTTCTGTGAATTTTTAGGGGTTTCTGAATTTCGGGAGAAAAATCAGAAATTCCATTCAGAGATTTGTGGACCGATCAGAGGGGATGTTGATCGGTCCAGGGAGGTCTGGATCGGTCACTGGACCGATCCAGGGAAGTGTGGATCGGTCTGGTGACCGATCCATTAAAGGCTGAGCGTGCCAAAATGCTGATTTTCGACTGATTGTCTGAAATTTCAGCTAGAAGTTGGTATTTTAGATTTCTAAAGGGTTGAAACTCTCCAAGACATTGTTGGTGCAATGGTCAAGGGGGAGTTGACCTTTAGGGGGAGTTTTACCTATTAGTCAAGGGGGAGTTGACTTTTAGGGGGAGTTTTTACTCTAAAGACTTGAGTGATATGGAATTATCACTAAGTTGATTATTGACTTTAGTATCAAGGGGGAATTTAAGGGTTTCAATGAAAGGTATGAGACTTTCATTAGGAAGAAACTCTTGACCTTGATTCACTCTTTTTGATGTGTGTCAAAAAGGGGGAGAATGGGAGAATGTCCAAAGAATGTTCAAGGAAGAACATTAGAGTCTGGGGAGAATGTTCAAGGAAGAACATTAGAAAACCTAAGTTAGGTTATCGGGTTAACCTAACTTGATTATGGTTTTTGTCAAACATCAAAAAGGGGGAGATTGTTGGTGCAACCTTAGGTCAAGGTTGACCTGGTTGACCTGACTCGAGTTGACTTGGCTCGAGTTGTATTTTGATGTTTGACGAGAATAGAAAAGTTCTATTCTGATGTTTGACGAGAGTAGAAAAGTTTTATTCTGATGTTTGATAGAATACAAACTTGGGAGATTGTGGGTGCAATCTTTGGTCAAGATTGACCTGGTTGACCCGAGGTGAGTCGACCTGATTCAGGAAATCCTGGTGAGTGAAGCCAGGTGAAAGTCCTGGTGAGTGAAGCCAGGCAAGAGAAAGTCCTGGTGAGTGAAGCCAGGCAGTTGGAAAGTTCTGGTGAATGAAGCCAGGCAAGGGAAAGTCCTGGTGAGTGAATCCAGGCAGTTGGAAAGTTCTGGTGAGTGAATACAGGCAAGGGAAATCCAGATAGGTCAAGGTTGACCAGACAACTGGTGAAAAGTCCAAGCAGGGAGCTTGGCACGAGAAAAGTCCAAGTATGGAGACTTGGCACCATACTTGGCACGGAAAAGTCCAAGCAGGGAGCTTGGCACGGGAAAAGTCCAAGTATGGAGACTTGGCACAGAAAAATCCAAGTATGGAAACTTGGCATGGGAAGTTGGAGAGGTCTTGGGAGCCCGTTCTCCGAACTGTGGTTAGAGAGGGCTCGGTAGCTCGTTCTCTGGACCGGATGGAGTCGGAGAGGGCTCGGTAGCTCGTTCTCTGGACTAGGTCAGAGAGGGCTCGGTAGCTCATTCTCAGGACCAGGTAGGGTTTAGGGCTGGGAGCTCTAAACCTGGATCGGTCTGGTGACCGATCCAGTGATACGCTGGTTGACTGATCGGTCTGGTGACCGATCCAGTGATACGCTGGTTGACTGATCGGTCTGGTGACCGATCAGTAACCAAACAGTGTGTTTTTGTGAATTACCTGATCGGTCTGGTGACCGATCAGTAATCATACAGAAGCGAAGAAGATCGGGAGAAGAAAGAGGGGGATCGGTCTGTGGACCGATCCACCTGAGTCCTGATCGGTCCACAGACCGATCAGAGAGTTGGGCAACTCTCTGTGAAGCGTGCTGATCGGTCTGGGGACCGATCAGAATAGGTCCTGATCGGTCCCAAGACCTATCAGAGAAGGTCTGGACCGATCAGGGTGGAGCCTGATCGGTCCAGCTCTAGCCGTTGAGTCTCAACGGCTAGATTTCTGCTGTGTCTTTTGCCCTCTTCACAGGTTCGCAGGTTCAGGGATATAAAGGGGTCGAGTGCCTCTACAGTAGAAAAACTGCCTCTCTTTTCTTTCTGATCTTACTGCAATCAGAGCTTTGCTGAGCTCTCATTTTCCTGAAGCTTCGTGGAAGCTTCCTTCGGCTGGTTCCTGCTGTTGTAGGTGTTTCGTGAAGTTGCAGCTTCATCCAGTCGACGAGAAGGAAAGCTGTGTTTTTACATTCTTACTGCCTTTGTATTGTGTTGTATCTTTGTACTCCTATCTTGCTGTTGCAAGAAGTTTGTGGCGAGGTTTCTCCACCCAGAAGGAGTTTCTATTAGCCGGTTTTCCGGGGTCTCATCCACCGACGGATTGATAGGCTTCGTCCACCTTACGGACACGCCGAGGAGTAGGAGTATCATCTCCGAACCTCGTTACATCATCATGTTTGAGGTTTGATCTTCTTCACTTTCGTTTCTACATTGTATTTCTGTTGTGCTAACCTAAATTGTAGGAAGAAACGATAATTTGAGGTCGGCTATTCACACCCCCCCTCTCTAGCCGCCATCCGAAGGTCCTAACAGGTACAAGCCATACAAAGTAAAATATCATGTCATAGTTACTTTATCATATCATGAAGAGTGCTCTTAGTCCCAATTAATAGGGAAGCAACTCTTAGGTCTTTACTTATCATATCATGAAGAGTGCTCCTAGTCCCAACAAAAAGGGAAGCATCTCTTAGGCCTTTACTTGTCATATCATAAAGAGTTCTCTTAGTCCCAAAAAAAAGGGAAGCATCTCTTAGGCCTTTACTTGTCTTATCATAAAACATGCATACTTGAGCATATAGCCCATCATAAAAGTCATTATCATACATGATTCATAAGCATACATAAGTAAGCATAAAACATGTCATAGGGAAACATAATCATGCATGGAAACATTAACTAGCATCTCTTAATTCATATCATAACATGTGAAACACATAGTGAATCATGATTGGGTCTCTAACCCTAATTCCATAGAATGGATGAAACATGCAAGGGATTTCCCTAGGTTACAAGCAACATAAAATCATATAACCCTAAACCAACTTCATAACACTTATCATAAGAACATCATAAACATGTTTAGTTTAGGTTCTAAGCTTCCTAGGTCTTTTAATCCTATCATGGCCAAAACTTGCCAAGCATGGATCTAGGTTACAAGCAACATAAAAGCATGTAAACCCTAAACCAATTTCATATCATATGCCATGGGGAACATCATGAGCATGTTTAGTTTAGGTTCTAAGCTTCCTAGGTCCTTTAACTTGTTGTGGCCGAAACTTGTTAAGCATGTCTCTAGGTTGCAAGCAACATAAAAGCATGTAAACCCTAAACCAATTTCATATCATATACCATGGGGAACATCATGAGCATGTTTAGTTTAGGTTCTAAGCTTCCTAGGTCCTTTAACTTGTTGTGGCCGAAACTTGTTAAGCATGTCTCTAGGTTACAAGCAACATAAAAGCATGTAAACCCAAAACCAATTTCATATCATATACCATAGGGAACATCATGAGCATATTTAGTTTAGGTTCTAAGCTTCCTAGGTCCTTTAATTGGTTGTGGCCGAAACTTTAAGGGGCATGAAACTAAGTCTAAGCAACCTACAAGCATAAGAACATCAAGCTAACTTTATATCATATCATAAGGAAAATCATGAGCATGTTAGATTTGGTTTCAAGCTTTCTTAGGCCCTTAAATTCTATCAAGGCCGAAACCCTAAGTGGAGGGCATCTAGGTTTTAAACAACATGTAAGCATAAGAACTTCATATCATATCATAAAGAAAACCATGAGCATATTAGATTTGGTTTTAAGCTTTCCTAAGCCTTTAATCTTACCATGGCCGAAACCCTAAGTGGAGGCATCTAGATTTTAACAACATGTAAGCATAAGAACTTCACATCATATCATAAATGTAACGCCCACCCTTCTTACCTAAGGGCGGCGCTACGTTCTTATACTACTTACGTACATGTTTTACTATAACAACGGAAGAATAAAAACTTTAAAGAATTTAATTTATTAAGCATAATATCACATATTCTGATTTGTTCAAATGTGCATATATTGAACTTATAACTAAAAATATTAATTTGTCCGAATCGTCCTAGCCGAGCCACCACCACACACATCACTATCTGCTCCTCCTGCTGCTCCGTTGTTCATCCAGCTTTCTCTTTTATCTGTGGTACAAGGAAAGTAAGCTATGAGCACTCATGGCTCAGTAAGTTCCTTTCCTACTCACTAAAACCGAGAATCATCATATATCAAGAATGGATCAACATATCATCGTCTCAACTAATCATAACATAACATATCATTCTATTCAAACATATCATGCATATTTCTTATTTACATATCATTTTATAGAAGCATGAATATCATATCATAAAACAAATAAATCACAAGCATAAGACATACAAGGGCATCATATTCATCTCATAATATCACATGACATTATATCATATCATCATATAATTCAAGCACATATGAATGTAGGCAATGCATCGTGAATTTGAAAACTTATACTTAATAGTACTTGAAATTAATATCATCATCATTTGGGATCCCGGTTTGTACCACATACATAATGCGTAGGTCCAAGGTAGCAAGTCTTGAGCCCTACCATGCATACATACTAGGCCCGAGTCTTACTCCATCGACCTAGGGCACTCAAAGGCCCATTACTGACGAGGCCCGAGTCTTACTCCATCGACCCCGGGGCGTTTACGGAGCCCACCCTTGGTACAAACCATAAAAATAACTTATCATGCATAACTATCATATCATGTCCTTAACAATCTTTCATGCATTTATTCTTTTCATTTCTTTTCATTATGTATAGCATTTTCTATGCTATCACATATCATAACATGACTTCATTTCTTTTCATTATGTATAGCATTTTTTATGCTATAACACATCATGGCATATTTCATAATATAACTTCATTATGCATATCATTTCGTAACTAAAGCAATCATGCATTCTAACTTATTATCATATCATTTTCATACAGCATGGCATAGACATATTTAATTTTTGTTCTAGGGTTTCTAGGGCATCTATCCCTTCATGGCCGAACACATAATGATTCATTTAGGTCATACAAACATGTATCACATTCACACATTATCAAGTTTTCATAAGAAGTACTTTTAACCCCTTAGGTTTCATTTCCAAGGCCTCTAGGTCCTTTAAACCTTACTTGGCCAAAATTCATAGAATATAAACTTCCTTTAAGTGGCCTAAAGCATGGGAAACCTAAGTAAATTTCATAGCAAGATTTACTAAGAACATCATACACAAAGTTGGATCATAAACAAGCTAGGACTCTTGTGATCTTACATGTCATAAATCATGTAACTAATTTTCTACATTCCAATTAAACATGAGAGCATTAATCATCTTTCATAACATAATATCACAGAGTTCATTGAGAATATTAGAATTTTGTTTAAGCTTCTCTAAACCATCACCTTACCATGGCCGAAATATTAAGAGTAAGGTTCATGAGTTTCTTTCAACATACAAGTATACAACTCTTAAGAACTTTATATCATGTCATATAAGCATAGTTATTTTAAATTCAAGGTCCTCCTAACCCTAAATTCTTTCTTGGCCGAAACATGAGAGTGGGGTTCTTTTGGTTCCAATCAACTTCCAAGCAAGAAAACCATAGGAAGGTCCTTAGCATTTCATAGAGGGAACCTTGCACTAGTTTGGTTAGACAATACTTTTCCTAACCTATTTACAATATTTTTGATTGAAATTCTAGGGTTACATACACCTCTGATCATGCATCATATATGTATAAAACATAGGGAAAACTTTCTTTCAAGGCATAGAAAAAGAATCCGAAAATCACATGAAAGCCTTGTACCGCAGGTGAGGGGAAGCTTACCTTCTTTGCTTAAGTTTCCTAGAGTTGAGAACTTGCTTGTGGACCTTTCTTCCTTGCTTGCTTTGCTCGGCACCAATGGAGGAAGAAGTGGCTAGGTCTTTTGGTGGAGAGGAGGAGGAAGAAGAGGAGGCTTCTTCCTCTTGTGTTGCTCGGCAACAAAAGAAAGAAAGAAGGGGGAGAGTTGTTGCTCTCGGCAACAAGAGGAAAGAGGGAGGGAGAGTGCTCGGCACAAATGGAGGAGAGGAGGAGAGTGAGTTGAGGATGAAGCCCCCTCCATGCCTATTTATACTAAAGTGAGGGAGGAAAACTTGACTTGATTCATCCTCCTCATTTACTTCTCCTCTTAATGAGAAAGAATATGCTAGAGAAATGCTTCTTGAGTTTCTCTCTTTTCTTTCTCTTAATTTCTCTCCTTTCTTTCCTTTAATTATAATTCTCATCTCTCCTCTTACAATATTCACTCCTATCACACTTGGTTAACACATGCATGCATCCACAAGAGAACCAAGGATCAAAACTTGGTTATGTATATTTTTACTTCTTTTTACTTCCTTTTCCTTTTAAGTAAAAAGAATCCTTTCTTATTCTTAACTACTTAGTCCTTTCTCTCCTTATCAATAATTCTCCTATCCCCTTTGATATCCTATACATGTCCCTTACAAGAGATCCAAGGTTCGATCTCTCTTCTAACATTTTATTTTCTTTTGTACATAATAATTCATATATTACCATATTATGCATTATGCATAAATATTTCATACATGTATATATTATCTCATATTTCTTCCTTTTTGTCTACATTAATTACATACATTATAAATCATGCACAGATGATTTATATTCTCAACTTTATTTTCTTTCATAAAGTTTTAATCATCTAAATCCTTCCCATCTTAACATTCAACGTAGACTATCTACACATTCTTTTCATTACATTCGTACTCTCATTGCCCTTACTTTATCTAGGCTTTCTAGGGGTGTTACAATAAAGAAAATAATGAGCATATTAGATTTGGTTTTAAGCTTTCCCAAGCCTTTAATCTTATCATGGCCGAAACCCTAAGTGGAGGCATCTAGGTTTTGACAACATGTAAGCATAAGAACTTCATATCATATCATAAAGAAAACCATGAGCATATTAGATTTGGTTTTAAGCTTTCCCAAGCCTTTAATCTTATCATGGCCAAAACCCTAAGTGGAGGCATCTAGGTTTTAACAACATGTAAGCATAAGAACTTCATATCATATCATAAAGAAAATCATGAGCATATTAGATTTGGTTTTAAGCTTTCCCAAGCCTTTAATCTTATCATGGCCGAACCCTAAGTGGAGGCATCTAGGTTTTAAACAACATGTAAGCATAAGAACTTCATATTATATCATAAAGAAAACCATGAGCATATTAGATTTGGTTTTAAACTTTCCCAAGCCTTTAATCTTATCATGGCCGAAACCCTAAGTGGAGGCATCTAGGTTTTGACAACATGTAAGCATAAGAACTTCATATCATATCATAAAGAAAATCATGAGCATATTAGATTTGGTTTTAAGCTTTCCCAAGCCTTTAATCTTATCATGGCCGAAACCCTAAGTGGAGGCATCTAGGTTTTAACAACATGTAAGCATAAGAACTTCATATCATATCATAAAGAAAACCATGAGCATATTAGATTTGGTTTTAAGCTTTCCCAAGCCTTTAATCTTATCATGGCTGAACCCTAAGTGGAGGCATCTAGGTTTTAAAAAACATGTAAGCATAAGAACTTCATATCATATCATAAAGAAAACCATGAGCATACTAGATTTGATTTCAAGTTTTTCTTAAGTTTTCTTTCATGCTTTAGTGGCCGAAAGTTTCAAGAAGAAACCTTTTTTTCTTATACAATCTAAACTCATGGAAGACATATGAACAACTTGTACCACAGGTGAGGGGATACTCACAACTTCTTGCTTAGTTTTTCTTAAAAGAAAGTACTCTTGTGAAGAGGAAGAAGAAGCTTCTCTTCCTAGTTCTCCCTTTTTCTTCTCTTGCTTGTAAGGGGTAGATCTTGAGGACTCCTTCTTGTGAATTAGTTTTCTTAGGAAGAAAACTTAACTTGGATTCGAAAATGGGAGAGGGAGGAGCTCTATGTCTCGGTGGAGGAATAAGGAGAAAGAAGGAGGAGGAAGAAGAAGGAGGAAGAAGTAGCCAACATTTCTTTCCCTTCTCTTCTCTTATTCCTATTTATCCTTAATGAGGAAAAAGAAAAGGAGAATGTCTCAATTCATCCCCTTGACTCCTCTATTCCCTCACCCTCTTCATTCCCACGAAAATGGTAAGAGGAAGAAGAAAAAGACAATTTGTCCTTTTGCTTGCTTCTTCCCTTAACCAAGAGAAAGAGGAGGAAAGCTACTTGATTTTCTCTTGCTCCCTTACTTAATCATACTCTTGCTTTTAACTACAATTTCCATTCTTTGCTATTCATATATCATTCATGTCTTTAGTGGTTATCATACACCAATTTAACTTTATCTATTGTGAGAGGTTCAAGGTTCAAACCTTAACTCCTCTCTCTTTTTATTTCTTTTTGGTTCTATTTCCCCTTTTTTTTCTTTTATTCTCAAAGAGAATACCCATATGTATAACTTAAATATTTCATGGGTGTTACAGTCATAACCCTTTATTATATCTCTAGCGATAGATTGAAAATATGGGCTTGTCTCGGCTAATGCACAATTTACACAACGAGAACAAGAAGCTGAGATCTGAGAATGACAAGCTGAAACAACAAGTTACTGAGTTATCTTCTACCACATTTTCTGCAGCCTCCAAGAAACAACTTGAAGTCCAAATTGAAAGTCTTCAGACACAATTCAAATCAGCTACGGATCTTAACCAAGAATTAACTTCTAATTTGGAGAAACGGACAGGTGAGCTTGGCAAGTTAAAAGCTGACTATGAATCAACATTGGCTGAAAAAATTAAGGCCTTGCAGCTGAAGGATGGAGAAATAACTTCTTTACATACTTCCCTAAATTCAGTTAAAACCGAGGTCTCCACCAAAGAAGCCGAACTGAAGACTTCCCAAACGGCCTTGGTTGTCTATAAGGCTAACGAAGACACTTGCTACAAGGAAAGGGCCACCATCATGATTAAATCTACTGAATTCAACAGGCCGATAGTGAAGTCAATCCTAGCAGCCTTTACCGCTGGAGCTGAGGGGGCAGTGCGACAATTGTGAGAGGAAAACTTCTTAGCTCGCGATCCTCCTCCCAACTTTCTGGACCATCACAAACTTATAGATAACAGGCCTCCTGATCTATTTCCTCAGCTGACTTTAGAATGATTTTCTCACTTGAATTCAAATTCCTGTAAGGGGGACTGGGACTTTGTGATGACAGTCTAGTAAACTTATGTAAAGTTGATCCTCCCTTCTCATTGTTAAACTTGTTCTTCCTTATGACGATTGTTTGTTTTGTTTGAATATGTTGAATGTCACCTGGCTGGCCACCATAAAACCTCACCCAACATATTATTATGTTATTTATTTCGACCGTTCCATCGTGACTTGGCGGTATATATCAACGCTGACAAATACGTCCGATACTTTATAGGATAATTGTGTCCCGTTCGATCTAGTACAGTCCTATTGCACTATTCTCAATATCGGTCGATTTGTTTTGCTCGATTGATTTATACTCGTATTTATGCATGTCATCTTATGTATTATACTTAACCAAATTTCATATGGTTTTATCATAGTGGATGTCACCTGACTTACCATTATAAACCTTTGGTCGACATATTTGAATAGCATTTATCTCGATCGATCTACTATAACCGACCGATTCATATTCACATTTATGAATCTTGTCCAGTATCTTTTAACCAAGTCTCATCTATCGACTAATGTCTCATACCCAACTTTTGTCTGGTCTATTATGCTCATTTGGTTTGTTGTTTTATTAAACAAATAATTCAAACTTATAGTACCTGACCGATTTTTCTTATATTCGTCGGACTTTCTTAAGAATTATAATTATATCTAGGGAAACTTAGTCACATTTTTCGAGAAAGATTACTCAACTCAACCTCTCTTTCTTGGGATTCATCCCCTTTCTGGAATTTGATTTTACCCTTTAATGTCATTACCCATTTATGACGATTGGAATTCTGAGTACTTTTTCTTTTCCTATTTCTTCTGCTATCTTTATTTGGGGATTTTAGCACATGACCAAAAGGAAAACGAGGGTTTTAAGAAGTTCTCTTCCGCTTTCCCACTTTTCTCTTCATCTCCCTCGATTCATCTTCCTTCTACTATTTCACCATGGCTACTTCCCCTCCTGCATGGTTCCTTTCGTGTGCTTCTGATCTTACGGAGACAGAGGAGGTGGATTTGAAGGAGACTTATGGTTTTCCTTATTATATAGTTCGCCCTACTCCACTAGATAGTCCACATCTTCCTCCTTTAGGGTGTATATTTATCTTCCGAGAACAAGTCCTACAAGGTTTTTGATTCCCTCTTCAACCTTTTTATCTGATGTTAGTGTATACTTCAATATTCCCCTCAACCAGCTTATGCCTCAGTCTTTTTCTATTCTCGTGGGTTTCATTGGAGTATCTAAACTGCTAGATTTTCCTTTATCCTCTCGTCTTTTTCATCACTTCTTCATTCCGCGTCAGATAGACATGGGTATCTTCAAGTTTCAGTCTCGCCCTAAGGCTATTTTGTTTAACCGCATTCCCCCTCAAGGGGAATGGCACCATAAATTTTTCAGTATGTGTCTCCCTTCTCCTCCTCCTTTTCCTTTCCAATGGATATACGATTTACCTCCTGTTCCTAGTACCCATAATCTCCCTAGTGATCCCTCTGTTGCCTTTGCTTTATCTAAACTGAGGGGGGCAAAATTCAGCTTGCCATATTTAATTGTGGAGGGTTTGATGTTTCCTTTTGGAATAAGCAATATTGACACCCCCTTGGATGGCTCTTTCGGTACGTATAAACATTGTACCCTACATCTACTGATTGGTATATCTTCTTTATAATGGTGCTTAATTCCTGTGTTTCAGCTGATGCTCTTCTCCCGGCTTTCATGTACAAGAACCCTACTATGACTAAGTCCTTTGTGAATCTCTATTAGAAGAGTGGCTGCGAACTCGACGAACTAATCCTAATTCCTCTACCCTGGGCCTGCTGTCTAAAGAAGAGTAACAAGCAGAAGCTGTTGCAGCCATGGAAGAGGAAGAAGAACAGCCTTTCGTTGCCTTAATCAAAAAGCCAAAGCTTACTGAGAATGTACCCTTTGGTGATCTTTTTGGTACTTTCGTGCAAGCTCCTCTTGTTCCAGCGCCTATTTCTCTTGAGAGAGGTAAGGCACCAATGTCCCCTACCCATATTGTCTCCAATCCTGCTCTTAGAATGATCAGACCTGCTCTGCTCATCCCCTCTTCTTCTACTATTGTTTCAGCTCCTTCTGCTTCTGCTTCTGAGATGGTTGTTATTCATTCTATGTCTTCTTAACCTCTTGTGTTGGCCTTGCCTCCTTTGGCTTCTGGGCTGCGAGCGAAATGAACACCTTGCCGGAGATCTTCTCCCGATACCGGGCCCTCAGCAGTTCATGTTTCAGCGATTGAGTCAGCACCCCTTGCATTGCCACCTTCTATCCCATCTAGTTCTTCTTTTGCTGCTCTTGTTTCTACTACTTCTTTCCCTTCTATTGCGTCTTCTTCCTCCCTGCCTCCTTCTTCCCCCGTTCCCCCGCCTTTATTCAAACAGGTTATGGGTCTACCTTATCAGTTGGGGCAGACCTCTGATCCACTTAGTTATGGCTCCATTCAATTACAAGGCCTATTGGTCGAATCTTGGCTACATGGCCAAGAACAATTAAGGGGCCTTAGTCTTTCCAATCGGGCCGACCATCACAGTCGTCAAGCGATTGCTGTAAGTAATCTTAGTTATATGTTGTTAACTTCTTATCACTATCTCTAACTGTATCATTATTTTGTTTAGTTCCTTGCCTCAAGTCTTCACATAGACTAGCTACTCATGACTCGGGACCGGGAGAACGATAAACCAAAAGCTCAGATAGAGACATTGAAAGCTACTCTACCTCCTTCTCATGATGACCTGACTCAATTGCAAGAGAAAGTGGTCTTGCGAGATCAACAACTAAGTGTATTGAGGCAGGAATTACAGGAATTGCAACAATTATTGCAAGACAAAGAGCTTGCAAGGAGAACTTTGGAGCTACAAGTGGACCGATTACACTCTGGTCTTCGACTGGAAATTACTTTAAAGGAGAAAGCTCTCTTAGACGCTTCTCATAAAAGCCTTGTTTTAGAGAAAGTAGAGAAGCTTCATAATGTTTATCTTTTTGAACAATCTCAAGACCTAGCCTCTCATGATTTCTCTATCCTACAGGAACAAGAGCAAAGAAAGGCTCAAGATGCCGAGTTGTCACTGCTCCAGAAGGAATTGGAACAACTCAAATTGGAGAAAGATGCTTTAAAAGATCAAAACACTAAACTACAAGCTTATTTTCAGAGTTATAAGGAGCAGGAGAAGAACCAATGGGAAGAGTGGCGCCTAGCTTATCTAAAGTCTCCGACGTTTGTTCAAGAATATGTCCGTCGAATGGTGGGTGCTTTAAATCATTCTGTGTCAGGAATTCTTCAACAATTGAGAGAGGGTGGTTATCTACCTATGGAACCTCCTTCTTCCTTCATAAGCCGTCGTAGACTTAACAAAGAACTACCTGCAGATTTGACAAGTCATTTTAAGTAAGCATGGCTGTGTATTCAAAAAGATTGGTAATGAAAAAACTTGCACTGAAAAGATTGGTAACGAAAAGAAATGTAATTGAAAACTTTGTAATTAAGTAATTGCAACATAGAGGAAAGTTTTGATACTTACCTGTTTCCTTTTCCAGCCCCTGTTAGCCTGAGACGAATCCCTTTGAAGTGTTTCCAAATGTTGAGTATAAGTGCTATTTTATTCAAGAATTCCTTGCTTGAATTTTGAGATTAAACCTTGTCTTAAAAAACCTCTTTGCTGAGAACATCTTCCACAACCATATAACTTTAATCATTGACAATTTCCATAATCTCCCTAAGTTTCACTCAGATAGGTGTGTGTCAAGTATGCTTCATACTTCAAGAATGAATAATCCCGAGCGATTTTATATAAGGAACTGTATAAAACTCCTGAGCTCCGAGCTGGGTATAATACTCCGGGCAATTTTAAATAAAGAGCTTCATGTGAACGGGCCTCCAGATAGGAAATGTAACATATGTATATATGCATAGAATCCCCCTCGAACCCTGGCTTCTGATTCAGTGTTGAATGTCAACCGATTTTTGTGAATAAATCTGTATAACTTTGAATTTACCTTGCCAATATAATCCCGATCGATTAGGCTTTTGTGATAGTTTAAAGTCTCCGGTTCCTCACATGAAGACCGTCCGAGTTACTTCATGAGATTTCCCAATCGATTAGGCTTTTGTGATAGTTTAAAGTCTCCGGTTCCTCCCATGAAGACCGTCCGAGTTACTTCATGAGATTTCCCAATCGACTATGTTCTGTGATAGTTTATAGTTTAAAGTCTTCGGTTCCTCCCATGAAGACCCGTCCGAGTTACTTCATGAGATTTCCCGATCGACTATGTTCTATGATAGTTTAAAGTCTCCGGTTCCTCCCATGAAGACCCGTCCGAGTTACTTCATGAGATTTCCCGATCGACTATATTCTGTGATAGTTTAAAGTCTCCGGTTCCTCCCATGAAGACCTGTCCGAGTTACTTCATGAGATTTCCCGATCGACTATATCTTGTGATAGTTTAAAGTCTCCGGTTCCTCCCATGAAGACCCGTCCGAGTTACTTCATGAGATTTCCCGATCGACTATATTCTGTGATAGTTTAAAGTCTCCGGTTCCTCTCATGAAGACCCTTCCGAGTTACTTCATGAGATTTCCCGATCGACTATGTTCTGTGATAGTTTAAAGTCTCCGGTTCCTCCCATGAAGACCCGTCCGAGTTACTTCATGAGATTTCCCGATCGACTATATTCTGTGATAGTTTGAACTCTCTGGTTCCTCTCATGAAGACCCGTCTGAGTTACTTCATGAGATTTCCCGATCGACTATATCTTGTGATAGTTTAAAGTCTCCGGTTCCTCCCATGAAGACCCGTCCGAGTTACTTCATGAGATTTCCCGATCGACTATATTCTATGATAGTTTAAAGTCTTCGGTTCCTCTCATGAAGACCCGTCCGAGTTACTTCATGAGATTTCCCGATCGACTATGTTCTATGATAGTCTAAAGTCTCCAGTTCCTCTCATGAAGACCCGTCCGAGTTACTTTATGAGATTTCCTGATCGACTATGTTCTATGATAGTTTAAAGTCTCCGGTTCCTCCCATGAAGACCCGTCCAAGTTACTTCATGAGATTTCCTGATCGACTATGTTCTGTGATAGTTTAAAGTCTCTGGTTCCTCTCATGAAGACTCGTTCGAGTTACTTCATGAGATTTCCCGATCGACTATATTCTGTGATAGTTTAAAGTCTCTGGTTCCTCCCATGAAGACCCGTCCGAGTTACTTCATGAGATTTCCTGATCGACTATATTCTGTGATAGTTTAAAGTCTCCGGTTCCTCCCTTGAAGACCCGTCTGAGTTACTTCATGAGATTTCCCGATCGACTATATTCTATGATAGTTTAAAGTCTCCGGTTCCTCCCATGAAGACCCGTCCGTGTTACTTAATGAGATTTCCCGATCGACTATGTTCTTATGTAAAATTATAATGTTTGCACTGACCTTGTAATGGTTTTAAAACTTCTGGGTTTTTCTTTGGGGAGTTGAATAGGTCCTTAGGATTCCCCACTATTGATCGTTCGATTAGATTATAAAAGTTCTGCAGATAATTGTTTTACCTTTGGTAGCGCTCCCTGTTTGCTCTTTTATTTCTTAAAACAAAACAATCTTCAGTATGGTGACTGCTAGTTTTGTGATAAATGCACCATCTTCTTGGTGCCTCTGATTGTATCTCCACATGCTGTACTACTTGCGGGCGATATTCTAGATGGCGATGAGGTGGATGAACTGCCCGAGGTCTTCTAGGGGGAGGAATAGGAGTAGGAGCCTTTTCCTTAATCGGAGTAGGAGATGAAGTATTGCCCTCTTTTCTGCGGGCGGCTTGAGCTTCCTCAACATTAATAAACTCAGTGGCTCGTTCAATTAAGGAGTCAAAATTGATAGGAGGATTTCTTACCAGATCTCTAAAGAAATCATTATCATTTAAACCCTGAGAGAAAGCGCTCACTAAGATTTCAGTGGTAGCATTAGGTACATCGATAGCTACCTGATTGAACCTTTTGATGTAGGCTCGGATGGACTCTTTGGATGCTTGATTAATTGAAAATAGACTCCAAGGAGTCTTATGATACCTTTTGTTGCTAGAAAAGTGATGTAGAAAAACTTTCTTGAAGTCCTTGAATTTTCGGATAGACTTTTCTGGCAGTCTCTTGAACTAGCGTTGTGCGGCTCCTCCGAGGGTAGTAAGAAACATCCGACATTTCACCCCATCAGAGAATTGTTGTAATAATGCTACATTCTCAAATTTCAATAGATGATCTTCTAGATCTGTGGTTCCAGTGTACTCGCCGATCTGAAGATTTTGATACCGCTTAGGAAGCAGATCATCCAGTACACTTTGAGAGAATGGGGAGATGACTTTTTCAGGTGAGCTATCACTAGTTATCATTTTAATCTTACTCTTTTCTTTGTCTGGTGCTTCGCCAGAAGATTCTTGGAACACGGGCCTCCGACCCCCCTACTCCATGGGAGTGCGAAGAAAGGCTCGTGGACGTCTTGTCGGAGAAACTACAACTGGAGGAAAATATGCATGTTCTTCTTCTTCTGGTTCTTTTCCCTTCCGGTGCTCAGTAGTTGAAATTGCTGGATTATGAGTTGTTGGCAGGGTAGCTCCAGTATGCGCTTGAAGTTGTTGTTGTTGTTGTTGCAAGGCTTTTTGTACATGAGAATTAATGAGGAAATCCAGATCCTCATGGCTAATGGTGAGTAGATTTGATTTTCCGGCCTCTTCCATCTTGTAGTCTCAGATTCAGGTGAAATTCCCACAGACGGTGCCAAATTTGATCCTGTCTGAGAAGCTTGACAAGACGGAGAGTCGGGAGAAAAAACCTACCGCTGGTGAAGAATAATACCTGTAGAACACCGATCCGAGAAACCCAAAGCGGATCGAGAAGAGTAGAGTCACCGAATGCCCTCCTTGCACGAAGATCTAATGACGAGAGAGAAATCTGACCGAGGAGAACCCAGATTCGGAGCTTCCAAGACTTCCTGCGCACAAGAGACCAGCCAACACTATCGTCAGTGACCTAAGACTGGGGTGGGAATCCCTAGCTAGGCCCTCCGACGCTCAAGTTAGTGATCTCTCTTAGTGTGGAAGAAGGAAGAAAAAGAAGGAGATGAACAGTAGTCGAAAATTAGGGTTATGAATGTGCGCAATGATGTGAACTTACCTTGCCAAAGGAGAGGATTCTCCTTTTTATACCACTTCATATAACCTCCATAGTCATGAAGTGGACCCCGGTTTGTTAGAGTTTGCTATGAGATGATGTAAGCTGCATACTTGTAGTAAATGACTTTTAAGGAATCTTTTTTGTACCCCAGATGTACCTTCTTTGTCATCTAATACCTGTAAAATGGTCTAAAGGCACATTTCCCGTCAAATATATAACACCTGTTATATAATCACATACTGCAAATATCTTCCTGCACTGCTTTATTTAAAATATTACTTCTCTTCTGTTTAACAAGTTCTTTTAAAGTGTTTATACCTTTCCTGCTAGCCTCTCCTATTTTTACAACATCATAGATAACTTAATATACTAATGTTCCTTGTATTAATTGAGGATGAGCTTAATTAGATTTGATCAATTATTATTGCTTCTCATGAGGCTCCTTGGGCAATGTCCATTCTTGCTTCTCTATATTTATTATCCTAGCTGGCACTGGGCTATATCTTATTAAGTATGCAATTTTTATCAAGTATCTTTTCAAGGTATCATTCAGCCTGACCGATGTTTGGCTTTCCTCCTTAAAGGTATGTCTTAATCGATATTGGCTTACCTCCTTCGAGGTATATCTCGGCCGATATTGGCTTACCTCCTTCGAGGTATATCCCGACCGATATTAGCCTATCTCTTTTGAGGTATATGTTGATCGATATGAGTCTGCCTCCTTGGAGGCATATCCCGGCCGATATTGGCCTTCCCTCCTGAAGGTATGTCTCGCCTGATATTGGCCTATCTCCTTTGAGGTATATGTTGATCGATATGGGCTTGCCTCCTTGGAGGCATATCCCGGCCGATATTGGCCTTCCCTCTTGAAGGTATGTCTCGCTCGATATTGGTCTACCTCCTTTAAGGTATATGCTGATCGATATGGGTCTGCCTCCTTGGAGGCATATCCCGGCCGATATTGGCCTTCCTTCCTGAAGGTATGTCTCGCTCGATACTGGTCTACCTCCTTTGAGGTATATGTTGATCGATATTGGCCTACCTCCTTTGAGGTATATCCTGACCGATATGAGCCTTCCTCCTTTGAGGTATATCTCGCTCTATATTGGTCTATCTTCTCCGTTTGGTTATCTCCTTTCCCTTCCTTATCGGGGATCCATGAAACCTAACTCATATCAGGGTCCATGACCCTTTTGATGCCTACAAAATAATAATCAAACATTAGCATCAAATACCATGATACTAAGATAATGTGCAATTAAGTCCAAGATCAAATACAATTTATGAAATGTAATGTAAATGTGAGTTTAAGCTATGAATAAACCATCAAAAATATGCATTATAAATCAAAATAATGTAGCAAAATCATGGTTATTAGTGACTAGATGCTCACAGAGAGGCCCAAAGTAGGTCAGGTAACCAGATGCTCGCGGATAGACCCGAAGCAGGTCAAGATTGACCGGATTTAGCTGCTTACGGGGAGTCTTGGAACAGGTTAAAGTGACTGAATGCTCACGGGGGGCCCACACTATGAGAGTAATGGTGATCCTTCGTTTAAGGGGAGGATTGTTGGGGTTTAATCAAAGTCCCACATTGGAAAAGATTTGGTAAAAATCATGGATTTAAAATGATGTAGGATATCTCCATTGGTATGAGACCTTTTGGGTAGAGCCCAAGAGCAAAGTCACTAGGGTCTATGCCCAAAGTGGGCAATATCATGTCATTGTGAAGATATATGGACATTCTTTGGGCACAACAATTAGCTTGAGTCAATCGATTATCCAACCCTAAGCTCTAATCTAAGTTTAAGGTTCCTTTGCCCAACACTAAGTCAATTGTGACTCATTGGGACTTCTCATTGCCTAAAATCTAATCAACCTTATCATACAAGTGTTTCTTCATCAAGTGTTCATCATTCCTTGACTCACTTGGTCTTTCTTTTTCCAACTTCCTGTTAGATTTTCAATAACCAAGTGTCTAGTTAACCTTTGACCTACTTGGACTTTACACTTGCCAACCTTTTTGACTTTCGATCACCAAGTGTTTGGTTACCCTTTAACCCACTTGGACTTTTCCCTAGCCAACCTTTCTATTGGACTTTTCCTTACCTAACATTCAGTTAGGACTAGTCACTCGGTAGATTTCTCACCTACCTAATTACCAGTTAGGATTTTTTTTCCTTTTCTAATCTCATTTAGGATTAGACACTTGGTGGATTTTATTGGTGCAATTGTACTTAGATTAAGATTGACTAGTTTAATGAAGTTTGAGCTATCTCGATCTTGAATTTTGATGTTTGATAATATGTGAGAGAGAAGTCAAGTACATCAAGGGAGAACCAAATACTTGTCTAAGAAAGTCCTAACTAGAGGTTAGGCAATGGAAGGCCCTAACTGGAGGTTTGACAACAGAAAATCCAAGTGAAGCTAAGTAATAGAAGTCCTAACTAGAGATTAGGCAATGGAAAAGATCTAGTGAGTGAAGCTAGATAATAAAAGTCCTAGAAGAGATATATAGGCAGTGAAGACCTAGTTGGGAACTAGGAAATTAAAGTCCTAATGGGGCTAGGCAAGGGAAAAGCCTTAGTAAGTGAAGGTAGGTAGTGAAAGTCCTAGCAGGCTAGGCAGTGAAGATCTAGTTGGGAACTAGGTAGTGGATGTCCTAGCGAGGCTAGGCAAGGGAAAAGTCCAAGTGGGTTAAAAGTTGACTAGACACTTAGTGATCAAAAGTCCAATGAGAGTTGGAACGAGATGACGAGTCCAAGTGGATCAAAGGTTGACCAGACACTTGATGAAGAAGCCTTGGCAAATCAAGGGTGATCGCATGCTAGGTAATGGGAAGTCCCAATGAGTCATGGATGACATTAGGGTTCGACAAAGGAATCCTAAACTCGAGTTTAGAGTTTAGGGTTGAGCAATCAATTAGCTCATGTTGGTGCAGCGGGGCCGGCAAGAGGGGAGAGGTGAATTGCCTACAAAATAAAATATACCCTCCTCGTGCTTTCAACTCTTAAAATAGCAACAGTAAGATAATAACAAAATAAAAGAAATAAAAAATAAGAAGACTCAGCAATTTTGACTTGGTTACAACCTAGATAGTTGTTAATCCAAGGCGATTGAAGAAGCACACTATGAATCTCTTTCGTTGAAAGCGGAGAAGCCTTTTACGCACCGAAAGCTCTTAAGCATTGCTAGGAAGTTAGTACAAGAGTTGAATAAATAATTCCTAGCTCCAGGGGCCTTTATATAGCTCCAGGAAATCCTATCTCGAGTCTTGAGAGCGCTTTCAAAGGGGTTGAAGGCGCCTCCAAGGGGATAAGCGGATAAAACTTTATCCACTCACAAACGGTCTGTTTGACCCAGTTGAGGGCGACTCCAAGGACATTGAGGGTGCCCTCAATGCTGTTGAGGCCGCCCTCACTCTGGTGAGGGCGGAGGCGCCTCCAATGATCGTTGAGGGTGCCTGTAGCTGATTTTACAGTATTTCTTCATCTTCTTTTCAGCTTCCGAAGTTTCGTTTGATTGGGTGATTGTGGCCAACCAAAATAGGGCTCACCCGAATCTAATTTCTGGCCTTCTCCTCGAGCAGGCTTCCGCCCTGGCTTCTCATCCCTCGAACATCGCGCATGTTCTTCTCGTTCACCAGTGTACTCTTCCGCAGTTCTTTCATCCTTCGGGCGCACCAAGCCCGTCGGCGCCCTAGCTGCGTCTTCCGCTCGACTTTCTGTGCTCCTAAGCTCCTACACACTTAGACACATGGATCAAAACCAAACAGGGTCTAACCTAACTTGACTGATCACATCAAAACAACCACGGGGACCAACAATCTCCCCCTTTTTGATGTGCATCAATCCAAGTTCAAGTTAGGGAAAAAACAGACAAGTAATAATTTAAAAAAATTACTAAACTAACATTTTCAGCATAAAGATTGTAATAATAGAATTTATAATTTTCTAAGAAAAAATATTAACTTGTTCCTATCTAATAAATACCAATTTTAAAAATATTAAATCCCCTATAAACTTGTTCCTATCTCTCCCCCTTTGATCACAACAAAAACGGGGTAGGAATTTTTCAAAATAAATTCTAAGTTAACAAAGAACTCTAACTTTTAGGCAATTTAAAATATTTTTGAGAAATTTATAAAAAAATATTTTTAAAAAAACTTGTTAAAATATTATCTAATTTCTATTTTCATGTTTTATCAATAAGTTAATTAAACATTTTATTTCAATATTTTGTCTTCCAGACAATGGTGGGGCACTAGGCCTTCTTGGTTATTAGAGCAACAACCACTTTTTTAGACAAAGCCTCATAAAGAAATTAACTGTTTAATTTTTCTTGCTGAAAGCGCTAACTTTCAAAACTTTTAATCTAGAAAAGATTTTGGAACCTAGTATAGGTTCCTTCCTACTGGATTAATCAAAAGCTTAGGGGGTACATAAATTCTGGGAACTTTTCTAAGTTGTCCCTGATATTTTTTTAATATACCAATTTAATTTATCATAAATTCTAAGTTTTGATTTTTGAAATTTATTTAAGCATGCATGATCATTTTTCAATTTTTCAATTTCCAATTTTAGCTTTTCATTTTCTGAGTTCAAATTATCTAACAGTATTTTTAAATCAGCAATTTCTTTTTCTGATTTGACTAAGTCTTTAGTAAGTACTTTGATAAAGTGAAAAGACTATTTAGGGGTTAACGTACGTACCTGACTTACCTCTATTTCTGATGCTCCCCCTTTATCGTAGTTTTCTTCTTCTGATCCTCCCCCTTCATCTATCCTCATTTTTGAGCTGGTCTCATCTTCTTCTTACTAAATTACCGTTAGAGCTAGTCCGACGTATGCTTTGACTTCAGATTCATAGGATGACGACTCATCTCACATTGCTTTAAGGCTATGTTTGGATCGAGTTGGCTTCTTATTCTTTTCTTTGCCTTTGTTCTTCAATTTTGGGCAGTCATCTTTGATGTGCCCTTCTTCATTGCAATTGTAGCATCGAACCATCCTTTTGTTTCGTTGATGCTTTCTCGTCTGCGATCCAAATTTATTAGTCTTAATAAACTTATTTAACTTTCTTACCAGTAGCGTTGCTTCAATTTCGTCGATTGACGCTTCAGAGTCGAAATCGTCCATCTTGACTTGTAGGGAAACATTGTGATTTGACTTCTCTATTTATTTAGGTTCTGCAATTCGAGATTCGTGAAATTCAAATGTAGAAAATAAATTTTCTAGCATACTTACCTCAAAGTCCTTAGAGATGTAGTATATATCTACTAAGGACGCTCATTCTAGAGTTCTTGGGAAGGTGTTGAGTGCATATCGTATAGAGTCTCAGTTTGTTACCGTTTCTTCGAGATTGCTTAGTTGAGTTATCAGCTCCTTAGTCCTTGCTTGGAGTTGTGCTACCTTTTCGTCGTTGTTCATCCTGAGATTGTCAGCTGAATCCGGAGGATGTCATGCCTTGCTAACTTTGCTTCTGAGGTGTCTTCATGGAGCTCCAGGAATTTTTCCCAGAGGTCTTTGGCGAATTCGTAGCTTCCGATCCAACTTACCTCCTAGGGTGGCACGACGTTGAGCAGATGGAACTCTACCTTTCCGTTATCCATGAAATCAACTTGCTCCTTTTTCATCCAGTTATATTCTTCCTTATCTTTAGGGGATACAAAATTGTATTTCATAATTAGAAGAATATCAAATTCTATTTTGAAGAATACTTCCATTCGGCGTTTCCATGTTGCGAAGTCTCTGTCGAATTTCGAGGGATGAATACTTGCACTGGCCATCATCTTGATCTTTATTGCTTCAGATGGCGGTTAGTCCTTCTGAGGTTGTCGGGCTCTGATATCACTTGTTAGTGTAGCGGGGTCGACAAGAGGGGAGGGGTGAATTACCTACAAAATAAAATATACCCTCCTCGTGCTTTCAACTCTTAAAATAGTAACAGTAAGATAATAACAAAATAAAAGAAATAGAAAATAAGAAGACTCAGTAATTTTGACTTGGTTACAACCTAGATGGTTGTTAATCCAAGGCGGTTGAAAAAGCGCACTACGAATATCCTTCGTTGAAAGCGGAGAAGCCTTTTACACACTGAAAGCTCATAAGCGTTGCTAGAAAGTTAGTACAAGAGTTGAATAAATAATTCCTAGCTCTAGGGGCCTTTATATAGCTCCTGAAAATCCTATCTCGAGTCTTGAGGACGCCTCCAAAGGGGTTGAGGGTGCCTCCAAGGGAATAACCGAATAAAACTTTATCCGCTCACAAATGGTCTGTTTGACCCAGTTGAGGGCACCTCCAAGGACATTGAGGGCACCCTCAATGTTGTTGAGGGTGCCCTCAATGCAGTTGAGGGTGCCTCCAGCTGATTTTACAGCATTTCTTCATCTTCTTTTCAGCTTCCGAAGTTCCGTTTGATTGGGTGATTGCAGTTGGCCGAAATAAGGCTCACCCGAACCTAATTTTCAGCCTTCTCCTCGAGCATACTTCCACCCTGGCTTCTCATCCCTCCAACATCGTGCACATTCTTCTCGTCCACCAGTGTACTCTTCCGCGCTCTTTCGTCCTTCGGACGCACCGAGCCCGTCGGCTCCCTTCCTGTGCTGTCCTTCTCGCTAGTTGTATCTTCCGCTCGACTTCCTACGCTCCTGCACACTTAGACACAGGAATCAAAACCAAACAGGGCCTAACCTAACTTGGTTAATCACATCAAAATAACCATGGGGACCAACAGCTCAATCGATTAGCCCAAGGCCAATCGATTAGGTAGATATTGGGACCTATTCCAATAGATTAGGCTGATAGGGAGGTTTTTGTGAAGCTTAGTAAGGCTCTAAATCGATTGGTTAATCGATTTAGCCTTATATTAATCGATTAATATAATGGATTAAGGGTGTTTTCATGTGAAAATAGAAGGGTTTGGAATCGAGACAATCAATTCAGGTTTCACCAATCGATTAGGTAATCGATTGAAGCATGTTCGCAAGAGCACAGTAGGTACTAGAATCAACTAAGAGATTATCGCAAGAACATAAATCTTTTAAATCAATTGGCAAATTGATTAGAAGGTGCCAAATCGATTGGTATGACTCACCAATTAATTAGTCAAGAGAAAAAGAGTCGTTCTGTAGGTTTTGAATGGTCAAGCTGATGTGATGATCGATTAGGAGCAAACCTAATCGATTAGGAGACGTCGAAGTAACTCTAGAAAAGGGGTTCTTGTGATATTTGAAGATAGACTTGTTTCGGTCAGTTCTAGGTGTTTGGAGAAGAAGTGATGTTGTATTTTCCACCACCAAGAAGCTAAAGAAAGAAAAGAGCAAGCAAAGCAAGGTTCGTATCGTAAAGGCATTTTTTATTTTCATTGTAACCTAGTTGCATTTCTTAGTTGTATTTTCATGCTTGAGTTCAAAGAAGTGATTGAAGCTATTCACCAACCTTTAGCTCTCTACATGTCTTAACAGACTTTTCACCTACCTAACTTCTAGTTAGGACTTCCCGTTGTCTATCCTCAAGTTAGGGATTTCTCTTCCTAACCCATGTTAGAACTTTCCGTTGCCTAACTTCTAGTTAGGACTTTCTCAGTCAAGTATTTTGTGTCTTAACAGACTTCTCACCTGTCTAACTTCCAATTAGAACTTCTCGTTGTCTATCCTCAAGTTTGGGATTTCTCTTGCCTAACCCATGTTAGAACTTTATGTTGCCTAACTTCTAGTTAGGACTTTTTCAGTCAAGTATTCTATCCTCTCTTAATCTACTTGACTTCTATCTCACACATTGTCAAACAACAAAACTCAAGCTTGAACCAACCCGAGCTTAGTCAAACTGGTCAACCTTGAGCCAAGGATAATTGCACCAATAGAGAGTGGCTGAGTTGCGATCTCGATCCCAAAGAGGGTTGGGATTAAACCCCTCTAGAACGCGTCTCGATCCGTCTGGACTCAACCTTGAGCTTCGTTTGACTCAACTCTAATCCTGTTCTAACTAATCTCGTCCATGATCGATAAGTCACTTGACTTCTGATTATCTGGCTTGACTGTCTGGATTGATTTTTGACTACCCTAGTCACACCACGTATAGACCAACTATCCCCCATATTTGAGTTTAACACGATAAAACGTTAATGTAATAATATTTGAATTAAGATTAAAATTTTAAAAGAAAAAAATATTTATCTTTCGAACTTCCAAAGATTGTCTAAATATCTTCTTTCAAAAGGATCATGATTATATTACTATTCAAAAGTAGCAATATATATATATATATATGGTATTGTTGGACTATTAACGGTTGGCTAAAAGGGGTGAATAGCTTTATAAGTAAAGTTAATAATTCTCTTACTTTCAAACTTAGCAAGGATACACACATTAATTAATCAGATAAAAATAACAACATCTAAAAACAAAGTAAGAAAGGACTCTGAGTTTACTTGGTTTACAACCAGGAATGTTACTAATCCAAAATGATGAAAGCTCCACTAAGATCTCCTTTGAAGAAGGTGAAGCTGTTAGAACCCCAAGGTTGTTTTGGTGTGATCAACAAGTTAAGTTAGGTCATATGTGTTTTTAACCTTGTGTCTAAGTGTGTAGGAGCTTAGGAGCACAGGTAGTCGAGCGGAAGATGCAGCTGGCTAGAAGGACAGCACGTGGTGCGTCCGAGGGATGAGGCACTGCGGAAGAGTACACCGGCGGACGAGAAGAAAGCGCACGGAGGTTCCGAGGGACGAAAAGCCGGAGCGGAAGACTGCTTGAGGAGCAAGAGACGCAGCTAGCGAGAAGGTCGGCACGAGGTGTGATCGAGGGACGAAGACTGCGGATGAGTACGCTGGTGGACGAGAAGGAAGCACGCGGCAATTTCGAAGGACGAAAAGCCGGAGCAGAAGCCTGCTCGAGAAGATAGGAAGTTGGGTTCGGGTGAGCCTTATTACGGATGGTAGAGATCACCCAAGCGAGAAGAAGACTCGGTCTGAGGCGAACAGAGCCGGAGTAGAAGACCAGGGTTAAAAAAATTTAACGGGGTTAACTTTCCCAGCCGGACCACTCCGGAGCGCCCGGACCCCTCCAGGGTTCCCGGAACCCTTCCGAGCACCCGGAGTTGACTTTTTAACCAGATCACATCAATCATGATCTGAACATTGGGGGATAAATTTTTATCCACCAAGGCACCCGAAACCCCTTTGGGGCGTCCTGACTAAGGTTATAAATACAGCCTTAGTCCAAAAGCTTTTCAACAACTCAAAAATTGTAATTCCAATACTTGTATGCTCAAACTATAGATTAGCTTCTTTCTGTTAGTTAGAGCCCTAGAGCCAATCATTTGATGATTATTGTATGGACTCATTGTATCATATTCTTGTATATTAATAAAGGCATTTGTTTTGGTTATTATACTTACTTGTATTGGTGCCAAATAACTAAGTATAATAGCGTCCTTGAGTAGAGGGTTCTTACCTATATCAATCGGTTAGTTGAACCGATAGTGAGATGATATAGGGAATACTACTCTTAATCATTCCTAGTCGAGTATTAACATTCAGGGACAATGTTAATGTGACGAGACTAGAATGTAGGTTAACTAGATGACTTGATCTCACAAGTCATGGATATAGAGATATCAAGTTGACACATGGGTATGCATTGGAGAATGTATACTGAATGACCCGCCATGAGAAAGTATCATGGATCGTTATATGAGTGTCATATACTTTCTCATGTGGCTATTAGTATGACTACTAGTCCTTGAACCTGAAGTCACCATGGTTCCCTACATAAGGAGTTACATACTTTGGCTTCGTCAAACCTCACCCGTAACTGGGTGGACTATAAAGGCGATTACTGGGTATGTAACAAATTATGCGGAGGGATGTGAGTGATGTTGATGGGATCTATCCCTCCTATATGACGGGAGAGACATCGATATTCTTGATAGAGTGAGACCACTAAGTGCATGGATATGCCCAAATGAGTCAATATAAGATATTGAGCTCATTTGATCGAGTGAGTCTACTTGGAGTTCAAGATTTAGAATGATTAGAGGATGACACGGTCTATGCCTCATATTGATAAATCTAGATGTCTAGGATAGAAGGACAATGTCATATATTGTGAGAAGTCACAATTAGTAGTCACAAGGTGATGTTGGATCTCAACATTCTTGTAACTTGGGTAGTAATGATGTGTTGCTAGATACCGCTCATTACTTATGCTTCTAAATGAGTTTAGGAGCATTGCCAACATTACAAGAACCTATAGGGTCACACACAAAGGGTAATTAGATGGAGATTTGGTTCATTTGATGAACCTAAATGATTAGGTTCATATGATGAACCAAATTGGATTAAGAGTAATCCAAAGTAGGCTAATTGAGTTGGACTCAATTTGGTTCATGTGTTAAGTGAGTCTAATTTGGACTTAGACTCATTTAATCAATTTAATTCAATGAATAGAGATTTATTAAATTAAAATTGACTTGAACCAATGGTTAGATTAGATCAACCAAGGGAGAGAAGTGGTCAAGTTTGACTTTACTTGAGAGGAAGATGAAGGGTCAAGTTTTGACTTGACTTTGACTTGACCAATGCCACATCATCAAGGCTTCTTCATTTGGTCAAGTTTGACTTGACCAAATGCCACCTCATGGGAGTTACCAAGAGTTGTGACTCTTGGCATCCCATGGAGGTTACAATTCCCCTTAAAGTGGCCGGCCACTTTTGATGAGGAGTTAGTGCATTTTGTGTGCTTGTGTGAGTAACTCCATCATCTTCTTCCTCTCTAATTTTCTTCTTGCTCTCCCTCTCCTCCATTACTGATCTCTAAGGTTGCTAGCACATCCTTAGAGATTTTTCTCCATCTCTTGCTTGTGTGGATACACATAGAGAAGTGTCTACTTTGGCACTTTCGAGATCCGGCGAACCGAGGACGAGCGGGATACGCGAAGGGCTTCGCATCAAGGGTAAAGATCTTCTCCTTTGTAGATTTAGTGTAAATCTAAGTTAGAAACTCGTACACATAATGTTTAAAAAATTTTAATCTTCGCACGGATCCGGTGGCTTGGGGTTTCGGGGTTTCTGTAACGCAAAAAATAGTTTTTGCGGCCCGAAAAACCCAACAGTGGTATCAGAGCCACGTGCGAAGCGCGTACGAGTTTGGTTTGTATTTTTATGAAAAATTACAGTACTGTACTTTTCTGTGAATTTTCGATTTTTACATATTTTATGGGTATTTTTCTCGTAAAAGCGAAGCATAAGTGTTTAGACACTTGTAGGCTTCGACTACCGAGAAGATTTTTCCAAAACGGCAAGGTTTCGCCCCAAATCGTTTTGGGACAGCGGACTAAGGCGCTGTAGGATCGCTAAGGAACACTTGCGATGGTTATATCGCGGGTAGGGGTGCTGCCCCTGACCCCGCAAGGGGATTCGTTCCGCGATTGCGCCCGAAAAATGCTAAACGGGACCGCCGGAAATTTTTATTCATAAAAATTGTAATAAAAATTACAGAAATTTATAGAAATTGCATAATTTAGAATTATGTATTATTTTGTGATGGTCATGTCCCAAAAGACGCAATTAGATTGGAAATTGTGTTGTAAATCATAATACGGCCTGCGTACCGTCATGTGATTGTGCATGTTGTATTTGATTCGCGACCTACGCGTCATGCCTTCTTTCATTTATATTCTTGTTGTAAATAGTTTAGACTCAAATGTAACTCAAGTTTCACCCTTTTGTAATGTACAAAATGAGCCGGTGGACGATCCACTCGAGACGGAGCTACGAGGAGGGTGTGAGCAACACAAGGTGGTCAAAGGGAGGAGCTTGAAGAAGCTGTTGACCCTAGGTTGACCATCCGATCTTCTCATTGGCTTGAGAAGATCATAGTAGGGCCATGACTAATCACAAATAGTATAATTAATTGCTTGTGTGTGTGTATTTGATGCATGCTAGTAAAGTAGTTAATTAGCACCTTAACGATTCGATTCGATCAATCGCGTACATGATGCGACCTAATGATTAGATTCGATCTAAATCGAGTATATGATACACCTCGTCGATTATATTAAATCTTAATCGCAACAACTCGTAATGCCTACCATGTCGTGATACCTATCACTACCTCGATCATATGTAGTAGTTGAATCTGCCAAAGCAGAGCAACACATATTATCTTGGTAGGGTACGGAGGGACAATCTTGGTCTCGCCTATCAACGCATGGGTGAGTAAAACTCAATTAGATTGAGTATAACTAGTTAAATCAAGTTTAACTGTAAGCATTTATCCAATAGTTGGAAGATAAGACAAAATCACGTTTATATTAACTCTTGGGTGTATTAGTCAAAGATAACTCGAGTTTTAATATAAATACAGATCTTGATCCTATAAACAATTGCATAGAGATATAATTGGTAAATTAGTTATCTACCGATCATACTAAGTCATGGGCGATTTAGCCAAAGCTAACTCAAGGCGTAATATGATGTGGATCTTGTCCCACATGAATTATAGAATTCAGTGGGAGCATCATTTAATTAAAAGCCTAATTAAATGATTACTAGAATATGATGTTTATTTATTTTTTGCAATTTCTGTTGTAGATTGCCATGATGTCAAATATGAACTTTTCTCCCTGCGTTCTGTCCTTAAGAAGGACAAGCTCAAAGGAGCTAATTTCCTGGTCTGGTACAGGAATCTGAGAATTGTTCTCACACAAGAACGTAAACTGTACGTTCTGGAGCAGCCCATTCCGGAGGCACCTCCTACCACTGCCACGCAAGCTGACTGAGATGCTTACAAGAAGCATCAAGATGACGCATTAGATATGTCTTGTCTCATGCTAGCAACCATGAACTCTGAGCTTCAGAAGCAACACAAGTTGATGGGTGCTTATGATATGGTTGAACATCTTCGTCAACTGTATCAAGGACAAGTAGGGCACTGGAAGAGGAACTGCACAGGATACCTGGAAGATCTTAAGAAGAAGAGAAATAAGATTTCTACTTCAGGTATACATGTTATAGAAGTCAACCTCTCTATTTCTTCACCGTGGGTATTAGATACCAGATGTGCTTCTCACATTTGTACTAATGTACAAGCGCTGAGAAATAGCAGAGCATTGACGAAGGGCGAGATAGACCTACGAGTAGGCAATGGAGCACAGGTTGCTGCTGTTGCTGTAGGAACTTACTATCTATCTCTACCCTCTAGGCTTGTACTAGAATTAGATGAATGTTGTTATGTGCCTGCCTTGACTAAGAACATAATTTCAGTTTCTTGTTTGGACAAGAAAGGTTTTTCATTTATAATAAAGAATAAATGTTGTTCAGTTTATTTAAATGATATGTTCTATTGTAGTGCACCTCTGATGAACGGACTCTATATTCTAGACCTTGAGAACCCTATCTATAACATAAGTACCAAGAGGTTCAAGTCAAATGACATGAACCAAACCTATCTCTGGCACTGTCGCTTAGATTATATAAATGACAAATGCTTATCCCAGCTCCATAAAGATGGTTTGCTGGACTCATTTGATTTTGAATTATATGAGACATGCGAGTCATGCCTTGTAGGCAAGATGACCAAAACTCCCTTTAGTGGACACAGTGAGAGAGCGACTGACTTGCTAGGTCTTATACATAGTGATGTATGTGGCCCTTTCGATGTCGCTACTAGAGGTGGTTATAGGTACTTTATTACATTTACTGATGACTTCAGTAGATATGGCTATGTGTATTTGATGACACATAAGTCAGAATCCTTTGAAAAGTTCAAAGAATTCAAGAATGAAGTACAAAACCAGCTTGGCAAGAGTATTAAGATACTTCGATCAGATCGAGGTGGTGAATACCTTAGCCATGAGTTTCGTGACTATCTAGCTGAGTGTGGGATTCTATCTCAACTCACTCCTCCTGGAACACCACAGTGGAATGGTGCAGCCGAAAGGAGGAATCATACCTTATTAGATATGGTACGATCTATGATGAGTCACACAGATCTTCCCATGTATCTTTGGGGCTATGCTCTAGACACAGCAGCCTTCATTCTCAATCGAGTTCCATCTAAGGCTGTAATAAAGACACTATATAGAATATGGACTGGGAGAGATGCCCAGGTGTCTTTTATGAGGATTTAGGGTTATGAGGCTTACGTTAGACGTCAAGTCTCAGACAAACTGGGATCCAAATCCGACAAGTGCTATTTCATTGGATATCCCAAGGAAACTAAGGGATATTACTTCTACATTCCTAGTCAACACAAGGTAGTTGTGGCTAAGACTGAGGTTTTTCTAGAAAGAGATTTCGTTTCTAGAAAGACTAGTGGGAGTACGTTCGATCTTGAAGAAGTTCAAGATGCGAACAATAGCACTGAAGCCTCGATGGAAGTTGAACTGGAACCACAAAGTGTTGTGGATGATGTTGTTCCACAAGGAGTTGAGGAACCACAACCAGTTTAAGTAGACATACCTCTTCGTAGGTCTGATAGGGTACGTCGTCAGCCTGAGAGATACTCATTTCTCTTGTCTGACCATGATGACGTTGTGCTCATAGAGGATGAGCCCATTTCCTATCAAAAAGCTGTGATGAGACCAGATTCCGAGAAATGGCTAGAAGCCATGAGATCCGAGATGGAATCCATGTACAACAACCAAGTATGGACTTTGGTTGATCCACCTGAGGGTGTAAAACCCATAGGGTATAAGTGGGTCTTTAAGAGAAAGACTGACATGGATGGACTTATCTATAAGGGTCGCTTGGTTGCTAAAGGTTTAAAGAAAATTCATTGTATTGACTATGATGAAACCTTTTCTCCAGTAGCGATGTTTAAGTCCATTCGGATCATGCTTGCTATTGCAGCATACCATGACTATGAGATATGGTAGATGGATGTCAAAACCGCATTTCTGAATGGAAACCTGCTCGAGGATGTATACATGACACAACTTGAGGGTTTTGTAGATCTACAGCATACTAGCAGAGTATGCAAGCTGCATAGGTCCATTTATGGACTAAAGCAAGCTTCTCGGAGATGGAATCTTCAATTCGATGATGCAATCAAACAGTTTGGTTTCATCAAGAATGAAGATGAACCTTGTGTCTACAAGAAGGTTGTAGGGGACATAGTTGTCTTCCTCATATTATATGTGGATGACATACTGCTCATTGGGAAAGACATCCCTTTGCTACAGTCTGTCAAGACTTGGCTAGGGACTTATTTCTCAATGAAGGACTTAGGTGAAGCATCCCGCATTCTAGGTATATAGATCTATATAGATAGATCTAAGAGGTTGCTTGGCCTAAGTCAGAGTACATATATTGACAAGGTACTCCTACGGTTTTCCATGCAGAACTCCAAGAAGGGATTTCTGCCGATGTCACATGGCATGAGTCTTTCGAAGACTCAAGGTCCCTCTTCTAGAGAGGAGAGAGACCGCATGGATCAGATCCCTTATGCCTCAACTATAGGATCTATCATGTACGTCATCCTATGTACTCGTCCTGATGTCTCGTATGCTTTGAGCATGACGAACAGATACCAGTCAGATCCAGGTGAAAGTCATTGGATAGCGGTCAAGAATATTCTTAAGTACTTAAGAAGGACTAAAGAATATTTCTTGATATATGGAGGCGATGACGAGCTAGCTGTAAAGGGTTATAGTGATGCCAGCTTCCAGATCGACCAGGATGATTATCGATCGCAGTCAGGGTTCGTGTTTTTCATAAATGGTGGTGCCGTGAGCTGGAAGAGTTTGAAGCAGGACACAGTAGCTGATTCTACGACAGAGGCCGAGTATATTTCTACATCAGAAGCAATAAAGGAGGCAGTTTGGATCTGCAAGTTCATCACTGAACTTGGGGTGGTTCCTAGCATCGCTGACCCTATTGAGCTCTATTGTGACAACAATGGAGCAATTGCGCAGGCTAAGGAACCTCACTCACACCAGCGGACCAAACACATACTACGGCACTTCCATCTCATTCGAGAGATTATAGAGAGAGGAGATGTGAATATTTGCAGAGTACCCATAGAGGCTAACATCGCAGATCCCTTGACCAAGTCTTTGGCACAGAGAAAGCATGATGGTCACACTAGATCATTAGGCCTTAGAGCCTACACTGATTGGCACTAGTGCTAGTGGGAGATTGTTAGTTAGAGCCCTAGAGCCAATCATTTGATGATTGTTGTATGGACTCATTGTATCATATTCTTGTATATAAATAAAGGCATTTGTTTTGGTTATTATACTTACTTGTATTGGTGCCAAATAACTAAGTATAATAGCGTCCTTGAGTAGAGGGTTCTTACCTATATCAATCGGTTAGTTGAACCGATAGTCAGATGATATAGGGAACACTACTCTTAATCATTCCTAGTCGAGTATTAACATTCAGGGACAATGTTAATGCGACGAGACTAGCATGTAGGTCAACTAGATAACTTGATCTCACAAGTCATGGATATAGAGATATCAAGTTGACACATGGGTATGCATTGGAGAATGTATACTGAATGACCCGCCATGAGAAAGTATCATGGATCGTTATATGAGTGTCATATACTTTCTCATATGGCTATTAGTATGACTACTAATCCTTGGACCTAAAGTCACCATGGTTCCCTAAATAAGGAGTTACATACTTTAGCTTCATCAAACATCACCCGTAACTGGGTGGACTATAAAGGCGATTACTGGGTATGTAACAAATTATGCGGAGGGATGTGAGTGATGTAGATGGGATCTATCCCTCCTATATGACGGGAGAGACATCGATATTCTTGATAGAGTGAGACCACTAAGTGCATGGCCATGCCCAAATGAGTCAATATAAGATATTGAGCTCATTTGATCGAGTGAGTCTACTTGGAGTTCAAGATTTAGATTGATTAGAGGATGACACGGTCTATGCCTCATATTGATTAATCTAGATGTCTAGGATAGAAGGACAATGTTATATATTGTGAGGAGTCACAATTAGTAGTCACAAGGTGATGTTGGATCTCAACATTCTTGTAACTTGGGTAGTAATGATGTGTTGCTAGGTACCGCTCATTACTTATGCTTCTAAATGAGTTTAGGAGCATTGCCAATATTACAAGAACCTATAGGGTCACACACAAAGGGCAATTAGATGGAGATTAGGTCCATTTGATGAACCTAAATGATTAGGTTCATATGATGAACCAAATTAGATTCAGAGTAATCCAAAGTAGGCTAATTAAGTTGGACTCAATTTGGTTCATTTGTTAAGTGAGTCTAATTTGGACTTAGACTCATTTAATCAATTTAATTCAATGAATAGAGATTCATTAAATTAAAATTGACTTGAACCAATGGTTAGATTAGATCAACCAAGGGAGAGAAGTGGTCAAGTTTGACTTGACTTGAGAGGAAGATGAAGGGTCAATTTTGACTTGACCATTTGCCACCTCATTGGCGAGTTGGCATTAAGTGGTCCAATGATGATGCTCCACATCATCATGGTTGCTTAAGTGGAATGCCACCTCATGGGAGTTACCAAGAGTTGTGACTCTTGGCATCCCATGGAGGTTACAATTCCCCTTAAAGTGGTCGGCCACTTTTGATGAGGAGTTAGTGCATTTTGTGTGCTTGTGTGAGTGACTCCATCATCTTCTTCCTCTCTAGTTTTCTTCTTGCTCTCCCTCTCCTCCATTACTGATCTCTAAGGTTGCTAGCACATCCTTAGAGATTTTTCTCCATCTCTTGCTTGTGTGGATACACATAGAGAAGTGTCTACTTTGACACTTTCGAGATCCGGCGAACCGAGGACGAGCGGGATACGCGAAGAGCTTCGCATCAAGGGTAAAGATCTTCTCCTTTGTAGATTTAGTGTAAATCTAAGTTAGAAACTCGTACACGTAATGTTTTCGAAATTTTAATCTTCGCACGGATCCGGTGGCTGGGGGTTTCGGGGTTTCCGCAACGCAAAAAGCGGTTTTTACGACCCGAAAAACCCAACACTTTCTTGTTGCGCTTTCATTACTGTAAGAGGCTTCTCCACCTGAAGGAGATATTCTAGTTTATTCCACTCCTTGGATTAACAACCTCCCCAGTTGTAACCAAGTAAACTTCTGGTTCCTCTTTCCTTTCTGTCTTAATTTATTGCTTTTCCATTTTATGCAAGTGTTCTGTTGAAAGTTCAAGAAAGGGTTGTGCTTTTATTTTTCTTGGCAGGCTATTCAAACCCCTCCCCCCTTCTAGCCAGCCTAGCGGTCCAACAAGTGGTATCAGAGTCAAGGCGCTTCAAGAGGACTAACCGCCAAATGAAGCAATGATATAATGGTCGCACCAAGCATCTACCCGTCGAAGTTTAAAGGGGAATTCGCTAGCTAGAAAAAGTGAATGCAGGTATTCTTTAAAACTGATTTTGATTTAATGTTAATTATGGAATTCGGTTTTACAGCACCGGAAGGTAAGGAGAAATACCATTGTACGAAGAAGGAGCAGGCCGACTACGTGGTAAACGGCAAAGCTGAGTACCATCTACTAACCGTTCTTCCGCCACAAGAAGTCAACCGGATCGGCAACTACGACTCCGCGAAGGAACTTTGGGAGAAGTTCCTTGAACTGCATGAAGGAACGTCCGAAGCAAAGCTCACAAAATGGGATTTACTCCGCAACCAACTCACCAGCCTGCGACTTGGGGAAGATGAGACTGTTGGTGCAATTGACCTCTAGGATTTCGATGTTTGGCAATATGACCAAGGGTTGACCCAAACAGGACCTGATGTTTGGGAGAGAGAAGTCTAGTCAGGACTAGATGACTAGCAAAAGTAAGTTCTAACTAAAGGTTAGGTAAAGTGGAAGTCCTGGTGAGTGAAGTCGGGCCCTAGTAAGTGAAGCTAGGTGGTGGAAGTCCCGGTGAGTGAAGTCGGGCCCTAGTGAGTGAAGCTAGGTGGTGGAAGTCCCGGTGAGTGAAGTCGGGCCCTAGTGAGTGAAGCTAGGTGGTGGAAGTCTCAGTGAGCAAAGTCGAGCCCTAGTGAGTGAAGCTAGGTGGAGGAAGTCCTGGTGAGTGAAGTCAGGCCCTAGTGAGTGCAGCTAGGTGGAGGAAGTCCTGGTGAGTGAAGCCAGGCAATGGAAGTCCTAGTGAGTGAAGCTAGGCAACCCTAGGAGGTAACCCTAGGTTATAGTTGATATCTGTTAATACTGTGCTAACTTAGTGTTGTAGGGAAGCTCAGCTAAGTCGACGGGCTCACCAAGTAGTTGACACGAAGTCCAGACGGGTTGAAGGGATGACCGAACGTCTAGCAGGTAAGTGAAGGTAAGTCACTGGAGGAGAGTGACTGTGAGGACGCATTCCCGAGAAGGGAACATTAGGCGTCGATCCGACTTAGATCCATTTCGGATATCTAGGTCGAGATCGTGACTAGATTCCGGTCTCGAGGAAACGGAATCTAATTAATACTCTACTTGTTAAACTTGAACTGTGCTAACACTTTATTTTGCAAGATATGTGTATTATATATTTGCCTACGAACTAACGTTTTATTGCAGGAAGGAAGTTGCTGGAAAACTAGGGTCCGGGCGCCCGGAGGTGAAAAATTATCCTCAACGTCATTTCGCCGCTTGGAGCTCACTGATTGGTCCGGCTACATCACAAACAGGGCGCCCTGAAGGTTTCAGGTGCCCCAAACCTCCTTTATAAGGAGGGTCAAGGCTGGAGCCAGAACAACAACCGACAATCTGCTCTCCTGTGCTCCTGCGACACTGCGAAGCTACTCTGACCACGCACTATTCTTTTGTTTTCTTCCTTTTGTCGGTATTGCTTTCCTATTAGCATTCCTGTAATTTAGTTTGTAATTAAATATTCGAATTGCTAGTGGATTGCCCATTGAAAACACCCTTGCATGCGGGCCTTGGAGTAGGAGTCGACAAAGGCTCCGAACCAAGTAAAAAATGACTCTTGTTAGCATTGCTTTATTCTTTTGCATTTACTTTTCCGCTACGTACTTTCAACAAGTTTTAAATCGATATTCACCCCCCCCCCTCTATCAAACTCATCAATCCAACAGAGACAGTTCCGAATCTGCACTCAAGGATAAAAGAAATCATCACCGGACTTTCGAATCTCGGAGAGACGGTAAGTAACTGAGATTTGCTAAGGTACGCACTAAATTCCTTTCCTAGAAATTCAAAATGGCCGTCACTAGCAGATGTCTTTTATATTTCAAAAGACTTAGAAAAAATTACATTAGAAGAATTATTTTCTACATTTGAAGTGCACGAATCAAGATGTGCGGGTACGAAGGAGCCCAAGAACAACGTCGCCCTCAAAGCATCGAGAGACGAATGTAAGTCAGAGTCTTCTCTCGAAGACGAGGAAATGGTAATGATGGTAAGACGTTTTAAAAAACTTTGTAAATCTAGAACCTCTAACCATCCGCAGGGTAAAAAGAAAAGGATGATCTGCTGCTACCACTACGATGAAGAAGGGCACGTCAAGGAAAACTTTCCCAAGCTAAAGAACAAGGACAAGGATAAAGGTAAGAAGCTTGTCCAAAAGCGCAAGGTCCTAAAGGCGACGTGGGACGATACGTCGTCCGAATCGGAAGTCAAGGCATTCTCTGGGCTCGCATTAATGGCGAGTCATCAAGACGACGACTACGATTCAAGCTCTTCCGAAATGAGCATCGATGAAGGAGGAGCTACATCGGAAGAAAGCAGCAGTTCAGGGGGAGACACGGATAACGAGATCGATAAGGTAAGTCAGGTACGATCTCTTCCTCCCGATAAACTCTTTAAATTCGTTAAATTATTAACAAAAGATTACTGCAAATTAGAAAAAGAAAACAAAAATTTTTAAATAATACTAGCTAAATCTTGCTCTCTAGAAGATTTAGACAAATCAAAATTAAAAAATGAAAAATTGAAATAAAAAAATAATAATTTGAAAATGCAAATAGACAGTCTAAAAAATCATGCGTGTTCAAATAAAACATATTTTAGAAAATACAACAATTTAAATTGGTATTTTCGATATCATAAGGGATATATTAGAAATATTTCTAAGAAAAATATCCCTAAGAAATTCCTAGTCAATCCAAAAGGTTGGAACCTATATTGGGTTCCAAAGTCCTGTCTAACTTGAACTTGAACTAATTAGATTTAGAGCTTTCAGCGAGAAAATTAGACATTAAAATTTCTTTATGAGGCTTTGTCTAAGAAAGTGGTTGTTGCTCCAATAACCAAGAATGTCTAATGTCTCGCCACGACCTGGAAGCTAAAATATTAAAATAAAAATGTTTAATTAACTTTCTAATAAAAGCATTAAGGTGGAAATTTAATAATGCTTTAAAAAATTTTTAAGCATTTTTTTTAATTTTTCAAATTTTTTACTTAGAAATTTTTTTTGTGCATAAAACTTTTTACTTAAAAGTTAAAAGTTTTTCTGAAATTATAAATCTCTACTAAAAATATTTACTTAAAAAAATTTCAAAAATATTTTTTCAAAATTTCTTAAGTCGGATTTTTTTTAAATTTTCTTACCTAAAAAGCTTTACTTAGAAATTGTTTAACTTAGAATATTTCTTTTTTTGCTAAAAATTATTGCAAACTCTCTAACTTAGAATTTATCCAACTTAAAATTTTTTAAGAAAGTTAGAAATTTGTATTAACCCTTAAAAGTATAAGTCTAGGGGAAGGTAGACCAAAAAATCTAAATTTTCTATCTTTTTGCACTTAAATGCAAATTTAGTTAGTTTATTTTCATGTATATTTTTACCCTAACTTAACTTGGGTTGCTCACATCAAAAAGGGGGAGATTGTTAGAACTCCAAGGGTGTTTTGGTGTGATCAACAAGTTAAGTTAGGTCATGTGTGTTTTTAACCTTGTGTCTAAGTGTGCATGAGCTTAGGAGCACAGGTAGTCGAGCGAAAGACGCAGCTGGCAAGAAGGACGGTACGCTGTGCGTCCGAGGGATGAGGCGCTGCGAAAGAGTACACCGACGGACAATAAGAAAGCGCGCGATGGTTCCGAGGGACGAAAAGTCAGAGCGGAACACTGCTCGAGGAGCAAGAGACGCATCTAGCGAGAAGGTCGGCACGGGGGTACGGCCGAGGGACGAAGACTGCGGATGAGTATGCTGGCGGACGAGAAGGAAGCACGCGGCGATTTCGAGGGATGAAAAGTCAGAGCAAAAGCCTGCTCGAGAAGATCGGAAGTTGGGTTCGGGTGAGCCCTATTCCGGATGGTAGAGATCACCCAAGCGAACGGAAGACTCGGTCTGAGGCGAACGGAGCCGGAGCAGAAGACCCGGTTGACTTTCCCAGCCGAGGCGCCCAGAACTGTCCGGGGTGCCGGAAACAGTCCAAGGCACCCGGAACTGTGCGGGGCGCCCGAAACATTCCAGGGCGCCCGGGCACCCGAAACCCTTCCAGGCGCCTGAAGTTGACTTTTTGACCAGATTGCGTCAATCGCTATCTGAACATTAGGGGATAAAGTTTTATCCCCCCCCGGGGCGCCCGGAACCCCTTCGGGGCGCCCCGACCAAACCTATAAATACAGCATTGGTCCAGAAGCTTTTCAACAACTCAGAAATTGTAATTCCAACACTTGTATACTCAATCTCTAGATTAGCTTCTTTCTTTTTGCGCTTTCATTGCTGTAAGAGGCTTCTCCACCTGAAGGAGATATTCTAGTGCGTTCCACTCGGATTAACAACCTCCCCGGTTGTAACTAAGTAAACATCTGGTGTCTCTTTCCTTTCTGTCTTAATTTATTGCTTTTCCATTTTATGCAAGTGTTTTGTTGAAAGTACAAGAAAGGGTTGTGCTTTTGTTTTTTTGGCAAGCTATTCAACCCCCCCCCCCTTCTAGCCGGCCCAGCAGTCCAACAGAAGCGACCTCTTACAAGCATTGAAAGATTAGAATGAAGTACAAAAAATGAAATATAGTGTGTTGTTCAGAACTTTGAGTATCATGGCTCTATTTATAGTCTACTAGTCAAATCTAGTTATTTGTTGATGTGGCACTTCCCGGACGCGTAGACCCGATCAGGGTGTCTAGACTCAGTCTGTAACAATCTAAATTTCCTTATTTTGAGTCCCAAAAATAATTTAAAAATATTTATAAATTCTTTGGAAAAATTCTAGAGATTTTTATAAATTTTTAGAGTATTTTTATGTAATTTTTGGAGGTCGTTTGGTATTTTTACTAAACGAAAGAAGTTTCGACAAAAAAATGTCCAAGCCGAGATTCGAACCCGAGACCTCCGGCCGAACCAAGTCTTAAGCGGATTCGGCTGACCAAGTGTGCAAGTGGACGTTACTGATCAAATAAGGGACGAAATTAATTTAACTAGTAGTTAAGTAGTAGTAGTTAAACAGAAAAAAATTGGGAAAAAGGGTTCGGCTGAGGAATCGAACCCGCGACCTTGGACTCAATCAAAACGCAGCTAATCAAGTGTTCCGCAGGTATTTCGTCAAAGAGTAAGGCAGCGAGATATATTTAAGGTATAGTATTTAACCCTAGTTATAAGAGAAGAAACTTAGGTATTAACCCTAACTCCCGAATTCTTTCTCTCCTTCCTCTCGCGTCGGCGCTTCTCTCGGGCGAAAACGCAGCAACAACTAGGGCATGATTCCGGCGGCCGACGGGTGGCTAACTCTGGGGGGTTCTTCACCGTCGTGATCCTCGCGTCAAGGAGGAGCCGTGAGCGCGAAGCAGGGGTTGAGAGCTCGAGTGTACCGAACCCTAGAAGTTCCTTCCTCCGATTGTGAGTCCAAGAAAGCATAGTAAGTCGCTACTCACCTGTAGTAGGATAGTTCCGGATTCCTATCCCTTTTGTTTTCGAATTTCTCTGTGATGATTGTTGGTTTAGGGTCTCTGCCGTGAGTTTTTATGGGAAGTTGAGAAGGGGTTTTGATTGGTATTGATTGCTACCGTGAGTTGCTAGCTTTAGATTTCGTTGGATTTTGTTCTGTTTGTGATCTTAATGTGCAAGTCAAGTTGTGCAGTGAAAGGGGCACAAGTAGCCTCTGTTCAAAGTTTTTCCTAAGCAATCTGGTCAAATTTGGCTATTAGACAATCAACATGAGAAAGTGTACAGATTTAATGTATAGTTTCGGTTTCCAGTAGCATGCTATGGGTTCTTGTTTTTGGAAGTTCTAGTAGTTTCTTTTATTTGAGTTTTAATGCATGAGTGTTTGATTGCTTCAATTGCTATAATCCGAACCCTAGATTTAGTTTGCGCTTATGGCTTTAGAATCTCAGTCTAGGTCTTGTTGATTATTCCTAGCACACAGATTTAAGTTTTTTTTTCTTGCCGCCACAACATGCATGAGATGTTTTAGTTTTAGTTCCCTATATATATGAAATGGATAGTTTAGTCTTCGGTTGTAAGTCCTAGAGCGAGGTAAGTTGCTACTCACCTGCGGTAAGAGTAGTTCCGAATTTGATTTGGTATTTCCTTTGTTTTTTTGAGTATGCTGTGAACATAGATGATTTAAGGGTTTCTGCCGTGAGTTTTTAAGAAGACGACAAGAGATTTGAAATACCATGGATAGCTAGTTTTGGAAGGTTTCAGATTTCGGTGTTGATCCATTAGTTGTGTTGTGTAGTTTCAATTTCAGAAGTTCGTTTGTTAAATCTGAACATGGAGTGGGTTAGAATAATTTCAAGCAGGTAATCTAGTTCATTGTTGCTGCTCTATTCCGGTTGTACTAGGTAATGGCTATGAACAACTTTAATTATGAGAGTTTAAATACAGATTTATGTTGAGCTTGATTTCAGAATATTGGTTAAGTTTGTGTACAGAATTAGGAGTGGCTAGAAGTTAAGAATAGCTAGTGTGCCTTACTTCCCTTGCTTCGGATTTTCTGTACAGCATTGGGATGGTTAGAAGTTTAAGAGTAGCAAGTGTTCTTTGTTTTCCTTGCTTCGGATTTTCTGTACAGTATTATTTTAGTAGATGGCATTTCTTTTGCTTGAGTTAAATGACTTGTCTTTACTAAGAGGATTTAACTGTTCTTTTTAAATCTGTTGTAGCAAAAAGAATAATTATGTGTTAAGTTTACAGTAGCAATTGTTTACAGCAGTAATTTCTGTTTGGTTTGTGCCGTGGCACATAACAAGAAGAACAATCATGTTAGGGTTCCTTACAGCAGCAATTGTTATATGTTAAGCTTGAAGGTTGTATACTAAGATTTTATTCAAATATTTTAGTCTTTTTTTCAAGAAGAAATCTTTTACTAGAAGTATTAACAAGTGTAAGAAAGATAAAGAAAAGAAAGAAAAAGGCCAAGGTCTTAAGTAGATCCCAAAGTCAAGACTTTAGGGATTTTGACACACAAGGTGCTTATTAAAATGTCAAAATATTTAAAGAAGAAGTAATTAAGATATTTTACTTTGAAGAGGCTAGTACCCGACCTCCGAGGTTGTCGTTAAACAAATCCAAGTGTCCAATTTCGAGGTCTTGGCCCTGGTAGACCGAGGTCTGCTCTTTTAGGATTGGTGGCTCACTACCCCAACCTATTAGGGAACGCGCATAAGATGGTACTACGCCTGGGCCCAAGAGGAAAGTTGATTATTATTTTGAAGTATTATAAGTATAAGCTTTTGAACAAGTTAAATAAGTTTCACATAAGTATAAAAGTATTAAAGTATAAGTTTTCAAACAAAAGAAATAAGCTTCACTTAAGTTTAATATTCAGCATGTTAGTTTCTTTTAATTCAAAGCATGCAGTGTTAGTTTTATGGGTTTCCGGATTAGTTTATTGAGCATGATTAGCCTTGCTTTCCAGCATACAGTTTTATTCTTGTATATCATGTGTATGCAAATTTTAGTGCTTGCTATTGAATATGCATGAGTAGATTTATTTCCTAGTTTCAGTACTTTTGACATGAGCAGCTTTATATGTTTTCTTTTAAAAGAATTCAGTTTCTAGTTCTTCTCGTATACATGCACATTCGAGTTTTTGTGAGTTAGATAGCGCTTACTAAGCAAATTTTGCTTATAGTTTGCATTTCCTCTTACTGCAGATACAGGAAAGAAAAAGTTTTAGCAAAGGAAGGCGACAAGTAGGTGTTCGATGATGTGTGATGCCAGGACTATGGGAGAGACTTGGGATGTTTTTGAGTTTTCCGCGTTTTAGTGATTTAGCAATATTAGAGATTGTATTTTAAGTTCCATGTCATTTGAGATTATTTTTTTTTGTTTGCATGCTAAGATGAACTCAGTATAGTAAGTAAGTACTTTCGGTGTTTGACACTTATTTAACTACGTGAGAGTTTGTTATATGTTCCAGCCACCTGTGGTTGATGTATACTATGTTTGTATCTCAGTTTATGGTCATCGGTACAGGGGAGATTTTGCCAAAAATTTTCGGTAGAGACTCCTCGTGGTTTCGATCATACCGATTAAGTAGAGTTGGTAGTTAAGTAACGGTCACCTTAGAGGGTAGTAGTAGTAAGAAGGGTGGTCGTTACACAGTCAAGTCGATTCACTCTACAATGCCTTTCTCCAACGGTTCTGGACTTCCCTAGTTCCTAGACCTAGTATGGGCACTTGGAGTTTTCTAAAGTGGCCTCTAGGCTGATCCTCTTCAACAACGACTATGCTAACGTGGCCGCCCTTCTCGGGATCCTGGAAAGGATCCAAGCTCCTAGAGTCTGAGTGCCTGGACTCGGTCCAAGTGCCTGGAAACGGTCAACTTAGAAGTTGACAGTTTTCTCATCTGGTCGCTTAGGTGATATCCTGGCCTTCTCCTTGAGTAGACTTCCTCTCGACTTTTTGTTCCTCAGATGTGGCTGTGCATCCTTCTCATTTATTGGTGCACTCTTCTGCAACTCCTCGTACCTCAGATGTATCAAGATCGTCGACTTCTTTCCTATGTTGTCATTCTCATTCACTGTGTCTTTTGCTCAACTTTTTGTGTTCCTAAGTCCCTACACACTTAGACACAAGGCATCAAATCAGCAAAGCCTAACTTTACTGTTTGTTAATCCTAGGAAAACGTACCGGTTCCACTGTACAAAAAATTTTGTACAAGTGTCAAACCTTTCCTTAAATAACCTATTGTGTTCTTTAGAAGTTAAATAAGGAATTACAGACGGAACTTAACATCATTGATTCCAAATTTAATTTATCTGTTCTTAATGGTTTAGATTTGAATCGCAAGCGGAACTTAACACTATTGATTCAAATCGCAAGCGAAATCCAAATTTAAGTTATTAATTCCATAAATATTAATTTCCAAAATTAGCTTCCAGGACTGCATGGCGAGGCACATGGCCTTCTTGGATATGGGAGCAACCACCATCGCCTAGGCAAAGCCTTTTAAGGAAAGCTAATATTTATTTCCTTAAATAACTCTAGGTTAACCAAAAAGAACAATCGAATCACAAATTCGAAAAAGAAGAAAACACAAAATCAAAAAATAAATTCGATTAAACTTGATCTAATTGCCTCTTGTATTTAGAATTCATACAAAGAAAAATAACTAGTATGATGCGGAAGAAAAATACTAGTTATACCTTCTCTTTGTAAGCTAATGACCTCAAGATCTTCTGCCGTATTCCTCGTCTCACCTTGGACGTCGTGTGGGCGACGATCCTCTAAGATGAACACCACCCAAAAAAGTCCTTCCTCTTCCTCTAGAATTCGGCCACCACCACCACCAAGGAGAAGAGAGCAAAGGGAAAGGGAGAAAGGAGAGGGCCGACCACCAAGAGATCACCCAAGCAAAAGAATAAGAGTTGTGTCTCATGAAGCCCCCTCACCCATTCTTTTATATTACTTGCCCAAGGTAAATAAGGAAAAACTTTTTACAAAAAATAAAATCATCCAAGAGTTTTTCCTTTTCCCTTTTAATATTTCCTTTTCTTTCCTCTTGATTGAATCAATCACCAATTTTGAATTTGTGATGATTTTATTATTTTTAATATGGCCGGCCACTTGCTTGGGCACCAAGCAAGGTGGCCGGTCACCTCATCAAGGGGAAAAATGAATTTTATTTTTATATAATTTTACAAGAAAAACCCTTATAAAATTTTACAAGCTCTCTTTCTTAAAGTAGGAGTTAAAAAAGGAAAGTTTCTAAAAATTAAAACCATATTTTAAAATTTAAAAACTCTCTTATAAAATTTCCTTTTTTAACATGATGATAGAAAATTTTAATTTTAAAACTTATCTCCCTTTTTATCTTAAACCATGGGGATGGTTAAAAAAGGAAAGTTTTAAAACTTTTAAAACTCTCTATTAAAACATGTGGCCTAATTCAAATAAGGAAAGTTTTAAAAATTAAAATCTCTCTTTTAAAACTTATAGTTTTCTACAAAGAGAAGATTTTAAAAATTCAAAACACCCCTCCTATTTGAATTAATCTTGGTCGGCCCCTACAAGCTTGGTCACCAAGCTATAGGGCCGACCCCTATAAGAGGATGTGGCCGGCCATTGCTTGGTCACCAAGCAATGGTCCGGCCCCCTTCTTGGACTCCAAGAAGAGCCTTACATTTGGATGGACTTGAGGCTATAATGAGGCTACGACAAGGACTAGAGGAGAAATTGGTTTTGGCCTTCCGATGAGCTTGAGTATCCCATGCTCGCCCTGAACACACAACTCAAGTTCATCGATAATAACTCATTCCACTAGAGAGTTATTACCGCACTACCGCACCAATCCCAAATTACATTATGGGCTCCTTCTTATCATGAGTGTGTTAGTCTCCCTGTGTTTAAGATTACGAATGTCCACTAATTAAGTAAGTTACTGACAACTCACTTAATTAATATCTAGCTCCAAGAGTAGTACCACTCAACTTTATTGTCATGTTGGACTAGGTCCACCTGCAGGGTTTAACATGGCAATCCTTATGAGCTCCTCTTGGGGACATTCTCAACCTAGATAACTAGGACACAGATTCCTTTTATAATCAACAACACACACTATAAGTAATATCATTTCCCAACTTATCGGGCATATTGATTTATCTAGCTAAACCTCACCCTTTGATAAGTCAAAGAAATAAATATTAAATATATGTGCTTGTTATTATATTAGGATTAAGAGTACACACTTCCATAATAACTAAGGTTTAGTTCTTTTACTAAGTCAGTAGAAAAATAACTTACCTAAATGATCCTACTCAATACACTTAAAGTGTATCAGTGTAATTTATTAGTCAAGATAAACTAATACTTAATTACACTACGACTATACTGATAAGTTGTTCCTTTCCATCTTAGTCGTGAGCAACTGTTTATAATTTATAGAGAGCCGACAACATTATCTTCTGAGTGTGACACCACACTCCATGTTATCTACTATATAAATTAATTGAACAATTACATTTAACAAATAAATGCAGAAATTGACCAATGTGATTCTTTTATTTCAACAAATAAATGTTTACAAAAGCTAGGCTTTTAGTATACACTCTAACATTAACTTGATTGATCACATCAAAATTAACTCGGGGTACTTACAATTTTCCTTTTTTTTTATGTGCATCAACCCAAGTTAAGTTAGAGTTACCAAATAAAAAAATGATAGTTAAATTGCAAAAATTATAAGATTAAATTTTGCAATAAAATACATGTTTGTAAAAAAAAACAAAATTGAAAACTCTCCCTTAATTTAACAATCCCTCTAATTTTTTCCCCCTTTTGATCACATCAAAAAATATAAGTAAAAATATGAAAAAAAATAGAAAAAAATTAAAAAAATTTCTAGGGGTTGTAAATAGAATATTAAAGAATATGTATTTTTACTGAAATTACTATTTAAGGAAAATAATTTTTAACAATTAATACAGAGTTTTGCTAAAAATTATTTTTAAAAAAAAAATAATTTTTGAAAAATCTTCAAATTTTTTGTCAATGTTACACAAAAACATTTAGATCAGAATAAAAATTTTAAACAAAAAAACTATTTATTTTTTTATCAAAATAAACATTTTACGATAGGAATATGTATTTTAAAAATTCAATGATTAAAAATATATTTTGACTTAAAAAATCTAGATAATTTTTCTTAGTGTATAAAATAAAATTTTTATCTACAAAAAAACTAAGTTCTTCAAAAATAAACCTTTAAGAATTTTTAATTTTAAAAATCCTATTTTTATTAATAAATTCATAAAACATAATATAACAGTAAAAAAATTTAAAAAATTTTATATTAGCAAATAATATTTTTGTCTATTAAAAAATTAAAACCTAATTAAATTCAAACAAAAATTATACGAAGCAATTAATTTAGCCCAAAAAAAGAAAAATTCAACTATAATAAATTCAAGCATGCATATAAAAATTAATTCAATGGATTAGAATAGATTTTGGGATCCAAAATAAATTGTTGCCTACTAAATTAATTAAACATTTTCTCAAAATATAATTTCTAGGCACTTTTTCAATTTGACCCCTATAACTCTTCAAATACTAATTAAGCATTTTATAATTTTTAAAATTTGAACTATAAATAAAGTTTGATTATCATCATGCAGAATTCTTTTTGATCATTTCTACTTGATCTTTTAATTTTACATTTATAACCTTAAGTTTAAACTCTTCTTGTAGGCTTGCATTTTCTTCTTTTCATTTATATATTTAGTCCTATTTTTGTAAAGACTTCTAGACAACATTTTAATTGCATTATAAAGTTGATCGGAAGGTAAGAGTGGTACCTCCTTTACCGTGTCAGACTCGTAGTTCGACGTTCTCCCTTCGTTGTTGCTCTCGATGCTCATTTTGGATAAGCTTCTATTATCTTCTTGGTGACTAGCCAATAGTGCTAGTCTGGCATCTTTCTCCATCTCAAATTTAGATTATGACAATTCATCTCATGTCGCCTTTGGGTTCTTGTGCTTCGACTCTCTTGGTCCTTTTCCTTTGCTTTTCAGTCTTGGAAAATTATCTTTGATATGCCCTTCTTCTTGACAGTTGTAGTATCGAACCTTCCTCTTTCCCTAGAGAACCTTGTTGGCATATTTCTTATCAATGTTATTAGATGTTAGGACACTTTGGGAGCTAGAGGGTGGGTGATTAACTCTAATTGCTTCGTTGATGATTTGTTGCAGCAAAAAACTTGAAGCAATCACTAACAATCAGATTTACTTGGTATCAACCTCTTTAAGGTGACTAATTCAAGAATTCACACAATGCACACCCTCCATTACAAAAAGTACTCCTCAGAAATAATTGGGAGGTGGAGAAATCTCGTACAAGCTCGGATATAAGAAATGTAAACAAGAAACGCAAACTAGGTTACAAAGAAATTGAAAATGACTTTACAGTATGAATATTTGCTTAGCTTGCTTTCTTCTTGCTTGGAATAGCCTCTTGGTGGTGGAAAATGTAGCAACACTTGTTCTCCCAAACACCTAAGAATCGACGACCAAGATATGTGTAAGTCTTGCCTTCAAACCTTTGCGAAAACCCTTTTTTAGGGTTCACTCAATGCCTCCCAGTCGATTCATCTTTTTTCTAATCGATTGTCATATCATCTGACCATTCGCACACCTACAGAACAGCTCTTTTTAGACCCTAAATGATTGTTGAGCCATCTCAATCAATTCAAAAAGCCTTAATCAATTACCCAATCAATTCCCAAACTCCCTGTTCTCTCGTGAAAAACCTTAATCGATTATCCCAATCAATTAAGAATTGATTGCCTCAATCAATTCCCTCTCTTGTAATAAAAATAGTTCTTAATCAATTGCTTCAATCGATTAGCATGGCCAGAATCGATTGCCCAATCAATTCCACCACCTTCTATTCTCATGAGAAAAGCCTCACTAATTGATTTGACCAATCGATTAGGCTTGGCCTAATCTATTACCCTAATTGATTAGCCTAGGGCCAATCAATTACCCAACCCTAATTTGCTTGATCCAAGTCTAGGGTTCTCTTTGTTAGTATTAGCCTTAGTACCAATTATGAGATGATTGACAAGGGTAATTTTCTATCATATTTCATTAATTAATAAAAGACAAAGTTGATTTTATATTTACTTCAGTTTAGTGCCGAATGAATAAATATAATAATATCCTAAAGTAGTAGGTTCTAGTTTATAACATATCAATTGGTTGAATTAATAGTGGAATATGTAAATATATATAGAGCACTACCCTTAACTATTCCTAGTCAAGCATTAATATACAAGGACAATATTAATGCATTGAGACTAGCATGTAGGTCGACGAATGACTTAATCTCACAAGTCATGGATATGAGATATCAAATTGACACATGAGTATATATTAGAGAATATGTACTGAATGACCCGCCATGAGAATATTTCATAGATCATTATATGAGTGTCATAAATATTCTCATAGTAATTATTAGTATAAATAGTCCTTAGACCTGAAGTCACTATGATTCCCTACATAAGGAGTTGTGTACTTTGGTATTGGCAAATGTCACTTATAACAAGGTAGACTATAAAGTTGATCACTGGGTATGCAATAAATTATGCAGAAGGATATGAGTAATGTATATGAGATCTATCCCTTTCATATGATGGAAGTGATATCTATGGACCCCTTAATTAGTAGGACACAAGTGATGGATCGAAAGCGCTAGAGGGGGGGGGTGAATAGCGCTCATGGCTATTTTTAACGATTTAAAACACAGATTATAAACGCAGCGGAAAGTAAATACAAACACAAAAGATGCAGGTGTTTTACTTAGTTCGGAGCCTATCTCGACTCCTACTCGAAGGCCCGCGGTCCTTGACCACTTTCGGTGGGCAACAACTATAAATCCGGAATTATTACAAACTAGAAGCAATTACAGTTAAGTGCAAATAAGAAAGTTATACCAACGAACAAGAAAGTAGATGAGCTTTGGAGTTTCGGTTCGTTGTAGCAGCAGAGCGTTGTTGAAGCGTACGGAGCACACAAGAGCGCAGAACTTCTATCGGAGATAATAATCTGAGCTGCACCTCGAGGCCCCTTTTTATAGCTCTGCAAGGTCTGATCCAGATCCCCAAGTCTCGGGATCAGATTTGACCCGAAGCGGATCGGTCGACCGATCCCGACGTTCGATCGACCGATCAAATGATCTCCACTGCATCTGATCCTTCCATCCGTCGCTCCGCTTCGGTCTGGTCAAACTTTATCCCTGGGATCGGTCGACCGATCCCAAGGTTCGATCGACCGATCAGTCTCCTCTGACCCGCACACCTCGGCTTGATCCAGTCGACACCTATCCCAGGTTCGGTCGACCGATCCCGAGGTCCGGTCGACCGATCCCTGGTCGAACCAGGTCCAACTTCTGGAGATCTGATCTGGTAGCTTGAAGGTTCGGTCGACCGATCCCGGTCAGTACTAACCCTGCACAAAAGTGTTAGTTTCCTGCAAAACAGAGTTAGAACACAAAAGATAATACAAATGACTGTCCGGGTCTGACTTCGGGTTTCCGACCGGAAACCCTAGGTCGACCCGACGCCTACTGTTCCCTCTACGGGGAACGCGTCCTCACCTACTCCACTCAGCAGATTTACCTGATGTCAGTCCGGTCCTCCAGACCGACTAGACTTTCCACCTAGGGTTACCACCCCCTAGGACCTAGGGTTACCGCCCCCTAGGGTTTTTCTCCACCTAGGGTTACCACCCCTGTAACGACCCGGCCCTTTGGCCTCTTGGGCGGCCCTTGTGGCGGCCCAACTGGCGGCCCTTATGTCGTCGGCCCATTTGGCGACCTCTCATGTCGTCGACCGACGACCCTTCGGTCGTGCCGTTACTCACTAGGACTTTCCACCCCTGGCCAGTGGATTTTTGCCTCCCCCAGGATTCGAACTCCAAACCTCCAGGCTTAAGTATTAGAGTTTATGAATCCTGGTAACCAAGTGAGATGATCTCACTTGGTTACCAGGATTCATAAACTCTTATCTCAAACTCTACTAATCCAAGGTGGAATAAAAGGCGCCTTTTTATTGTAACGACCCGGCCCTCTTGGCCTATTTGGCGGCCCATTTGGCGACCTCTCATGTCGTCGACCGTCGGCCCTTATGTCGTCGGCCCATTTGGTGACCTCTCATGTCGCCGACCGACGACCCTTGGCTGTGCCGTTACTCACTAGGACTTTCCACCCCTGGTCAGTGGATTTTTGCCTCCCCCAGGATTCGAACTCTAAACCTCCAGGCTAAAGTATTAGAGTTTATGAATCCTGGTAACCAAGTGAGATCATGTAACGACCCGGCCCTCTTGGCCCATTTGGCGGCCCATTTGGCGACCCTCGGGTCGTCGACCATCGGCGCTTATGTCGTCGGCCCATTTGGCGACCTCTCATGTCGTCGACCGACCGCGTCGTTACTCACTAGGACTTTCCACCGCTGGATTTTGGCCCCGAGTTCGAACTCTAAACCTCCGGGCTTAAGTATTAGGTTTATGAATCACAACCAAATGAGATCATCTCTTGGTTGCGAGATTCATAAACTCTAACTGAGGTTTAGATCTGAGGCAAATCCGACCGAGTGGAAAGTCCTAGTGATAACGCGGCCAAGAGTCGTCGATCGATGACATGATACCGACGACCCGAGGGTCGTTACAATAAAAGCGCCTTTGTTGTAACGACCGGTAGTCTTGGCCCATTTGGCGACCCGTTTGGCGACCCTTGGGTCGTCGCCGTCGACCCTTATGTCGTCGGCCCATTTGGCGACCTCTCTGGTCGTCGACCCCGCGTCGTTACTCACTAGGACTTTCCACCTGGTTTGCCTCCCGAGTTGAACTCTAAACCTCCGGGCTAAGTAGTAGAGTTTATGAATCACGGTGACCAAATGAGTTCATCTCACTTGGTTGCGAGATCATAAACTCTACTAGCCTGGAGGGAGAATCTGGGAGGCAAACCGCCAGTGAAATCTAGTGAGTAACGGCCAATCGACGACATGAGAGGTCGCCAAATGGGCCGACGACATAAGGGCCGACGGTCGACGACCCAAGGGTCGCCAAATGGGCCGCCAAATGGGCCAAGAGGGCCGGGTCGTTACAACCCCCTAGGACCTAAGGTTACCGCCCCTTAGGGTTTTCCTCCACCTAGGGTTACCACCCCCTGGGACCTAAGGTTACCGCCCCTTAGGATTTTCCACCTGCCCAACCGCAATTAGGACTTTCCTGCACACTTGTTTAAGCTCATGAGATAACAAAACAACTTAACTTGAACCCTTTGACATAATCAAAACACCGGTTTGATCATCGGATGCTTCCCGCATCAACAATCTCCCCCTTTTTGATTATGACAATACAGTTCAAAGTTAAGTAAAAGTATGACAAAATTTAAATATGAAATTATTAAGAAATTTAAACAAGAGCATGAAAAATAAATTGTAAGACTTATGCTTGTAAGACTTATGCTCCTCTTTATGTTTAAATTCTTAATTTCTTTAACTTTGACTTTTCTCTCCCCCTTTGACATAAATCAAAAAGAATATCAGGAAGAGAAAAGAATAATTAGTTTAAGCTCCCCCTGAAGAGTAGCCATTATTTAATGTCTTAGTGTTTCAAAAAGAATTGTTTTACTTAAATTAGGAAATGCCTTGGAAAATACTTAGTGTTTTCAACAAAAACTTATCAAAATTTAGCATTTGAAAATCACTACTTTGGTAAACACTTAGCTAAATTTGAAAAGCCTTTTGTGAAAAAATATTTAACTTAGTTAATTTTGAAAAAGGCTATAGAAGTCACTTAGCTAAATTTGAAAGGAAGTTTTAGCTAAATTTTAACAAGTCTTTTGAAGCTCAATTTGAAATGGTTTTGAAAATACTTAACTCATTTTCAACAAAAATTAGCTAAACTTAATCTTTTGAAACTAATTGTTGTTTGAAAAAATGAGTTATATATATAAAAAAAAATTGACAAAAACACTTAAAGGTATATATATATAAAAAAAATTTTGCTTGAGTATTTAACTTTAAAAGGATTTTCATAAAAGCTTAACTTAAGTACCTTGAAAAACAAACTTAAAAGTAGTAAATGCATTCGATAAGTACCTTGAAAAACAAACTTAAAGGATTTGGATAATTTTAGTTTTGAAAAATGATTATCTAAAAATCCAAGCTTTCAAAAATAATGTTAATTCAATATCACATCTATTATAATTTTTTAAGTCAAGTCAAAAATAATTTTTTAAAACCAAGTCAAAGATAATTTTTTTTTAAGAGAACTAGCTTGAAAAGAAGAATTCACTCCCCCTTGATTAATGTTTTAATAAATTCTTAGGTTCTTATAGTCCAAGCATGTGGCAACTTATTCACCTTGTCTTGATAAGGTATTAGAGCCCTAAAGTGTAAGTATGCTTAAGCTTAATATTTCCTTCACCAACTGTCTAACCGCTAGCTACTTGCTGATTGCCTAGAGGGAAACAGCTTTCACTTGGTTAGTCAAGTAAAGTCATTTAGTCCAGTTAGATTTGACTAAGGCTGGAAGACTTGACTTGATTACTGTTAATAAAGTGTTTAACGCCCAGACTCATATTGATGCACAGTAATAAGCATTCTTGAGTCCAGGCTGTACCCTATGCATCTCACACCATTCTATATTTTACAAACACAAGCAAGGTATACCTAGGTGTTTGTGAGATGCTCTGGCTTAAATCTAGGGGAACAAGATTTCTAGGGTAGATCCTAGGCTAAGTCATATTTTTGAAAATTCTAAGAAAATGGGATTTTAAAATCATTATTTTTCCTAGATTTTGAAAAGAATAAAAGAACGAGTTTTGACGTAAGACAGTGAGTTTTGAAAATTAATATCTATTCTACCCAGCACATTCCTATTTGCCTTCTAAGTGAGCTGAACTCAAGTTCAGGTAAGGGCTTTGTGAATATGTCAGCTAGGTTAGATTTTGACTCAACATAGTTAAGTTCAATATCACCCTTAGCTACATGATCCCTTACAAAGTGGTGTTTTACTTCTATATGTTTAGTCCTTGAGTGATGAATTGGGTTTTTTGTTAGATTTATTGAACTTATATTATCAATTGAGATTTTAGTTTTATGATATTCCAGTTGATAGTCTTTAAGGGTATGCATCATCCATAACAACTGAGATGTGCATTCACCTAAGGCTATATATTCGGCTTCAGTGGTAGATAAAGCAACACAGTGTTGCTTTCTACTTGACTAACTTACTAGGCATTGTCCTAGAAATTGACAGCTACCACTTGTGCTTTTTCTATCTAGCTTACATCCGGCATAGTCTGAGTCAAAGTAGCTGTTTAGGTCAAGGGTGCCAGATCTAGGGTACCATAGTCCTACATTTAGGGTTCCCTTAACATACCTAAGGATTCTTTTGACAAGGGTTAAGTGAGACTCTTTTGCACAAGATTGGTATCGTGCACACATACCTACCGCAAAAATAATGTCTGGTCGACTCGCAGTTATGTATAGTAGACTTCCTATCGCACTTCGATAGTATTTCAAGTCTACTGATTTACCTTCTAAGTCTGAGTCAATTTTAGCATTTGTAGCCATTGGTGTATTGATTATTTTTGAGTTTTCCATGCCAAATTTTCTAATTAATTCCTTAGCATATTTAGTTTGATAAATATAAATTCCATCTTTAGTTTGTTTAATCTGTAAACCTAAGAAGAAATTAAGTTCTCCTACCAGACTCATTTCAAATTCATTTTCCATAAGTTTGGTGAATTCTTTTAGAAATTTAGAGTTTGTGGAACCGAAAATAATATCGTCAACGTAAATTTGGGCTATAAAATGTCCTTTTCTAAGGTTTTTACAAAAAGGGTTGGGGCTATTTGACCTTGGTTAAATCCTTTTGATATTAAGTAATTGGACAGACGTTCATACTAAGCCCTAGGTGTTTGTTTTAGTCCATATAGGGCCTTTTTTAATTTAAAGACATAATTTGGTTGTTCTAAGTCTTCAAATCCTGGGGGTTGCCCTACATACACTTCTTCTTTAATAATTCCGTTTAAAAATGCGGATTTTACGTCCATTTGAAATAGCTTGAATCCTTTGTGTGCTGCATAGGCTAGCAACATCCTAATGGATTCAAGTCTTGCTACTGGAGCATAGGTCTCGTCATAATCTAACCCTTTTACTTGACTGAATCCTTTAGCTACTAACCTAGCTTTGTTTCTAACTATTTTACCTTGATCGTTTAATTTGTTTCTAAAAACCCATTTAGTGTCAATTATGGATTTGTTAACTGGTTTCGGCACTAATTCCCAGACCTGATTTCTTTCAAATTGGGCCAATTCTTCTTGCATTGCTAGAGTCCAATCTGGGTCTGGTAGGGCTTCTTCTATGGTTTTGGGTTCGATTTTTGAGATCAAGGCTATTTGGCTCTGGTTTCTATAAGATGATCTAGTTCTGACTCCTATAGTTGGGTCACCCAAAATTTGGTCAGATGGGTGATTTGTGCTTGTTCTAGTTGGTCGTATATCATTTGAGTTAGTGATTTGTTCTTCAGATTCAATAGGATTAGGTTGAATTTCATCATCTTCTCTGTTTATTGGGTTAATATTTTCTGTATTTTTAGTTTCATTTATTGTGTTAGGTAACTTATTTTCTTCATCAAATATTATATTTATTGTTTCTTCTACTTTTAGGGTATTTTTGTTATACACTCTATATGCTCTACTAGTTGTTGAATATCCTAAAAATATTCCCGAGGTTGTTTTTGATGTAAATTTTCCTAAGTAGTCTTTAGTGTTCAAAATGAAGACTTTACACCCAAATACTTTTAAATAGTTTAAGTTGAGAATTTTATTATAATAAATTTCATAGGGTGTTTTATTTTGAAATTTGTTAATTAAAATCCTATTTTGAATGTAACATGCTGTACTAACTGCTTCAGCCCAGAATTGATTAGATAGTTTATATTCGTTTAACATGGTTCTAGCAGTTTCTTGTAGTGTTCTGTTTTTACATTCTACTAAACCATTTTGTTGAGGGGTTCTAGGGCAGGAGTATTCATGTTTGTATCCATTTATTTCACAAAATTCAGTAAAGTTGTGATTCTCAAATTCTCCTCCATGGTCACTTCTTATTCTTTTAATTTTAGTGTCTTTTTCATTTTCTGTTAATTTACAAAAATTACTAAATATTTCAAAGGTTTCATCTTTTGTTTTTAGAAATTTTACCCAGGTGAACCTGGAGAAGTCATCTATTATAACTAAGCAATACTGGTTCTTGCTTAGTGTGTAACGCCCCGCCCCTCCTGCTAAGGCGACGGGGGTTACTTTAACATACATACCTACTTACTACAGCGGAAGTCTTATTTATAGAAATTAAAAACTTTTCTCTTCTTTAAAATCACCATGACTAATCACCTGGACATATAAAACCACATAGCATACTTAACATGATTTTTAAGTCATAATACCCAAACACATAATTAAATGTCATGGAGTCATAAAGTAGTAACATAAACTAGGCATAGTTCTTATTAAATAAAAGCAGGTCTTTCTCCTTTAGCCAAGCCACTACCACACACATCCTTTTAGCCCCTCCTGCTGCTCCCCTAGTTCATCCATTCCTTGCCTTTATCTGTGGTACAAGAGAGTAAGCTGTGAGCACTCATGGCTCAGTAAGTTCCTTTCCTACTCACAAAAACCGTATAACATATCAAAATCACAAGACATAACGCATGGAGACAAATTCATCATATCATGCAGCATATCATGGCATATCATAACATAATCGTAAGGTATCATGGCATAATATAACATGGTCATCAAATGCATCCTGACATATCATAACATCATCATAAATATCATGGCATATCATAACATAATCGTAAGGTATCATAGTATAATATAACATGATCATCAAATGCATCCTGACATATCATAACATCATCATAAATATCATGGCATATCGTAACATAATCGTAAGGTATCATAGTATAACATAATATGATCATGAAAACATATGCAACATGTCTTTTGAAAACTTATAATATACATACTTAAACATAATCTCAACATAAGGGGGGCCCCGGCTTGTACCACATACATCCTATGTAGGTCCAAGGTAGCAAGTCTTGAACCCTACAAGGCATACATACTAGGCCCGTTTCTTAGTCCATCGACCTAGGGGCACTTAGGAGCCCATCCCTAACGAGGCCCGTTTCTTAGTCCATCGACCCCGGGGCGCTTATGGAGCCCACCCTTGGTACAAGCCTTAAAAGTAAAGTAGTATGTCATACATATCATAATTCTTAACCTATCATTCATGTCATATTCATATCATGAAGAGTGCTCCTAGTCCCAACTGATAGGGAAGCAACTCTTAGGCATAACATAAAGCATGTATAATTGGGCACACAGCACATCATGAATTTGGGCACACAACACATCATGATCACATGCATAATTGGGCACACATCACATCATGAACTTGGGCACATAGCATATCATAAACTTGGGCACATAGCATATCATAAATTTGGGCACCTAGCATATCATAAATTGGGCACATAGCATATCATAAATTTGGGCACATAGCATATCATAAATTTGGGCACATAGCACATTATCATGCATAGGTCATAAGCATACATAAATGAGTATAGCAGCATGGCATATTCTTATCATATCATAAAGCATTGCATGAGAGGCACATGGGAAATCATAATTAGGTCTCTAACCCTAATATCATGTAGTGGCCGAAACATGTAGTTGTAGCCTAGGTTAGCAAGCAACATAAAAGCATGTGAACCCTAAACCATTATCCTATCGAATATCATAAGGAACACCTTGAGCATGTTTAGTTTGGGTTCTAAGCTTCCTAGTGTTGGGTTTTTCGGGCCGCGAAAACCTCTTTTCGCGTCGCGGAAACCCCGAATCACCCAAGGCCAACGGATCCGTGCAAGGAAAAACCGAACGAAAATACGAATACGAGTTTCAAAATCTTTAGATCTACTCCTAGATCTATGTGTTGAGAACTTTACCCTTGTTGCGTGCCCTTTCGCATTCCCGCTCTTCCAAGGAGTTGCCGGATCTCAAGACCGTCAAGCGTCGGTCCTCTAGAAGTATCCACACGGACACGTAGGTGGAGAAACCTCATACAAAAGGTGTGCTAGCACCTTGGTGAGATTCGGCCAAGCAAAGAGGAGAGGGAGAGGGAGAGCTTGAGAGGAAGAAGGAAGAAGAAGCACACTTGAATGGAAAAATGAATTCACCATTCAAACCAAAGTGGTCGGCCACTCTTCTTGTGTAACTCACCATTAAATGCAATTAATGTGAAGTTATTAAGAAAATGGCTTTGTAACTTCCATGAGGTGGCACCCATGATGATGTGGAGTAACATCATTGGTCCACTTCAATGCCAACTCACCAATGAGGTGGCATAAAGTCAAGTCAAACTTGACTTTTAATCTTCCTCTCAAGTCAAGTCAAACTTGACCAAATCTCTTCCATGGTTGATCGAATCCAACCATTTGATTCAAGCCAACTTAATATAATGAATCTAATTCATTTAATTAAATTGATTCAATGAGTCAAAATCTAAATTAGACTCATTGAACACATGAATCAACTTGAGTCGAACTCAAGTTAGCCCAATTAGGATTACTCTTAATCCAATTTGATTCATCAAATGAATCTAATCCTCTTGGTTCATCATATGAACCTAATCTCCATCTAATTGTCCTAAGTGTGTGACCCTATAGGTTCTTGTAACGTTGGCAATGCCCTAAACCCATTTAGGAGCATAAGTAATGAGCGGTATCTAGCAACACATCATTACTACCCAAGTTACAAGAATGTCGAGATCCGACATTACCTTGTGACTACTAATTGTGACTCCTCACAATATGTGACATTGTCCTTCTATCCTAGACATCTCGATTGATCAATATGAGGCATAGACCGTGTCATCCTCTAATCAATCTAAATCTTGAACTCCAAGTAGACTCACTCGATCAAATGAGCTCAACATCTAATGTTGACTCATTTGGGTATGGCCATGCACTTAGTGGTCTCACTCTATCAAGAATACCGATGTCACTCCCGTCATATGGGAGGGATAGATCTCATCTACATCACTCACATCCCTCTACATAATTCGTTATATACCCAGTAATCGCCTTTATAGTCCACCCAGTTACGGGTGATGTTTGACAAAACCAAAGTACATAACTCCTTATGTAGGGATCCATGGTGACTTCAGGTCAAAGGACTAATAGTCATACTAATAGCCACATGAGAAAGTATATGACACTCATATAACGATCCATGATACTTTCTCATAGCGGGTCATTTAGTATACATTCTCTAATGCATACCCATGTGTCAGCTTGATATCTCTATATCCATGACTTGTGAGATCAAGTCATCGAGCTGACCTGCATGCTAGTCTTATTGCATTAACATTGTCCCTGAATGTTAATACTCGACTTAGGAATGATTTAGAGTAGTGTTCCCTATATCATCTCACTATCAATTCAACTAATCAATTGATATAGGTATGAACCTTCTACTCAAGGACACTATTATACTTAGTCTATTTGGCACTAATACAAATAAGTATAATAGCCAAACAAATGCCTTTATTAATATACAAGAATATGATACAATGAGTCCATACAATCATCAAATGATTGGCTCTAGGGCTCTAACTAACAATCTCCCACTAGCACTAGTGTCAATCAGTATAGGCTCTAAGGCCTAATGACCTAGTATGACCATCATGCTTTCTCTGTGCCAAAGCCTTGGTCAAGGGATCTGCGATGTTAGCCTCTGTAGGTACTCTGCAAATCTTCACATCTCCTCTATCGATAATCTCTCGAATGAGATGGAAGCGCCGTAGTATGTGCTTGGTCCGCTGGTGTGAGCGAGGTTCCTTTGCCTGTGCTATAGCTCCATTGTTGTCACAATAGAGCTCAATGGGGTCAGCAATGCTAGGAACCACCCCAAGTTCAGTGATGAACTTGCGGATCCAAACTGCCTCCTTTGCTGCCTCTGATGCAGCAATGTACTCGGCTTCTGTTGTAGAATCAGCTACTGTATCCTGCTTCGAACTCTTCCAGCTGACAGCTCCACCATTAATGCAAAAAATGAACCCCGACTACGATCTATAGTCATCCTGGTCGTTCTGGAAGCTAGCATCACTATAACCCTTTACAGCTAGCTCATTATTGCCTCCATATATCAAGAAATATTCTTTGGTCCTTCTTAAGTACTTAAGAATATTCTTGACCGCTATCCAGTGACTTTCACCTGGATCTGACTGGTATCTACTCGTCATGCTCAAAGCATACGAGACATCAGGTCGAGTACATAGCATGGCGTACATGATAGACCCTATGGCTGAGGCATAAGGGATCTGATCCATGCGGTCTCTCTCCTCTCTAGAAAAAGGACCTTGAGTCTTCGAAAGACTCACGCCATGTGACATAGGCAAAAATCCCTTCTTGGAGTTCTGCATGGCAAACCGAAGGAGTACCTTGTCAATGTATGTACTCTGACTTAGGCCAAGCAATTTCTTAGATCTATCTCTATAGATCTGTATCCCTAGAATGCGGGATGCCTCACCTAAGTCCTTCATTGAGAAGCAACTCCCTAGCCAGGTCTTGACAGACTGAAGCATAGGGATGTCCTTCCCAATGAGTAGTATGTCATCCACATACAATATGAGGAAGACAACTATGTCTCCTACAACCTTCTTGTAGACACAAGGTTCATCTTCATTCTTGATGAAACCAAACTGTTTGATTGCATCATCTAATCGAAGATTCCAGCTCCGAGAAGCTTGCTTTAGTCCATAAATGGACCTATGCAGCTTGCATACTCTGCTAGTATGCTGTGGATCGACAAAACCCTCAGGTTGTGTCATGTACACATCCTCGAGTAGGTTTCCATTCAGAAACACGGTTTTAACATCCATCTGCCATATCTCATAGTCATGGTAGGCTGCAATAGCAAGCATGATCCGAATGGACTTAAACATCGCTACTGGAGAAAAAGGTTTCATCATAGTCAATACCATGAATCTGCTTGAAACCTTTAGCTACCAAGCGACCCTTATAGATAAGTCCATCCATGTCAGTCTTTCTCTTAAAGACCCACTTGCACCCAATGGGTTTTACCCCTTCAGGTGGATCAACCAAAGTCCATACTTGGTTGGTGTACATGGATTCCATCTCGGATCTCATGGCCTCTAGCCATTTCTCGGAATCTGGTCTCATCACAGCTTCTTGATAGGTGGTAGGCTCATCCTCTATGAGCACAATGTCATCATGGTCAGACAAGAGAAATGAGTATCTCTCAGGCTGACGACGTACCCTATCAGACCTGCGAAGAGGTATGTCTACTTGAACTGGTTGTTGTTCCTCAACTCCTTGTAGAACATCATCCACAACACTTTGTAGTTCCAGTTCAACTTCCATCGAGGCTTCAGTGCTAGTATTCGCATCTTGAACTTCTTCAAGATCGAACGTGCTCCCACTAGTCTTACTAGAAACAAAGTCCCTTTCTAGAAAGACTCTAGTCTTTGTCACAACTACCTTGTGCTGACTGGGAATGTAGAAGTAATATCCCTTAGTTTCCTTGGGATATCCGATGAAATAGCACTTATCGGATTTAGGTCCTAATTTGTCTGAGACTTAACGTCGTACGTAAGCCTCACAGCCCCAAATCCTCATGAAAGACACCTGGGCATCTCTCCCAGTCCATATCTTATATGGTGTCTTTATCACGGTCTTGGATGGAACTCGGTTGAGAATGAAAGTTGTCGTGTCTAGAGCATATCCCCATAGATATGTCGGAAGATCTGTGTGACTCATCATAGATCGTACCATATCTAATAAGGTATGATTCCTCCTTTCGGATACACCATTCCACTGTGGTGTTCAAAGAGGAGTGAGTTGAGATAAAATCCCACACTCAGCTAACTAGTCACGAAACTCATGGCTTAAGTATTCACTACCTCGATCTGATCTAAGTACCTTAATACTCTTGCCAAGCTGGTTCTGTACTTCATTCTTGAATTCTTTGAACTTTTCAAAGGATTCAGATTTATGTGTCATCAAATACGCATAACCATATCTACTGAAGTCATCAGTAAATGTGATGAAGTACCTATAACCGCCTCTAACAGCGACATTGAAAGGGCCACATACATCACTATGTATGAGTCCTAACAAATCAGTCGCTCTCTCGCTGTGCCCACTAAAGGGAGTCTTGGTCATCTTGCCTCGTAAGCATGACTCGCATATCTCATATGATTCAAAATCAAATGAGTCCAGCAAACCATCCTTATGGAGCTGGGATAAGCGCTTGTCATTTATATGACCTAAGCGACAGTGCCAGAGATAAGTTTGGTTCATGTCATTTGACTTGAACCTCTTGGTACTAATGTTATAGATAGGGCTTTCAAGGTCTAGAATATAGAGTCCGTTTATTAGTGGTGCACTACAATAGAATATATCTTTTAAATAAACAGAACAACATTTGTATTTTATTATAAAAGAGTATCCTTTCTTGTCTAAGCAAGAAACTGAAAGTATGTTCTTAGTAAGAGCAGGCACATAACAACAATCATCTAAATCTAGTACAAGCCCAGAGGGCAGAGATAGCTGATAAGTTCCTACAGCAACAGCAGCAACCCGTGCTCCATTGCCTACTCGTAGGTTCACCTCGCCCTTTGCCAATGCTCTGCTATTTCTACAAATGTGAGAAGCACATCCAGTATCTAATACCCATGATGTAGAAATAGATAGATTGACTTCTATAACATATATACCTAAAGTGGAAGTCTCACTTCGCTTCTTCTTAAGATCCTCCAAGTATACCTTGCAGTTCCTCTTCCAGTGCCCGGTCTGACCGCAGTGGAAGCAGGTAGCATCCTTGGCGACCCCTCCTTTAGGCTTCAGTGCCTTGCCTTTGCCCTTGGTTTGGGACTTTCCCTTACCTTTGGGCTTGCCCTTGCCCTTGTGCTTCTGGACCATCAGAATGGGCTTAACCTTCTTAAGGTTAATCTCAGCAGTTCGTAACATACTAAGTAGCTCGGGCAGTGGCTTGTCAATCTCATTCATGTTATAGTTGAGAACGAATTGACTATAGCTATCCGGCAAGGATTGCAAGATCAAGTCAGTGGCCAGCTCTTGGCCAAGTGGGAACCCCAGTCTTTGTAGGTTCTCTATGTACCCAATCATCTTGAGTACATAAGGACCTACAGGAGCCCCGTCTGACATCTTGCACTGAAACAGTGCCTTCGAGATCTCAAATCTCTCATGCCTCGCTTGTCCTTGATACAGTTGGCGATGCTCAACCATATCAAAAGCGCCCATCAACTCATGTTGCTTCTGAAGCTCTGAGTTCATGAGCATTAGACAGGACACATCTAATGCATCGTCTTGATGCTTCTTGTAAGCATCTTTATCGGCTCGCGGGGCATTGGCAGGAGGAGCCTCCGGAATGGGCTGCTCCAGAACGTACATGTGAGAACTATTCTCAAGTTCTGTACCAGTCCGAAATTCCTCCGTTGAGCTTGTCCTTCTCAAGGACAGATCGCAGGGAGAAGGAATTCGTGTTCGACGTCATGGTTATCTACAACAGAAAATTTACAGAAATAAATATCATATTCTTTTAAAATCATTTAATTAGGCCTTTAATTAAATGATGCTCCCACTGAATTCTATAATTCTTGTGGGACAAGATCCACATCATACTAACCCTTGAGTTAGCTTTGGCTAATACGCCCAAGGCTTAGTATGATCGGTAGGTAACGATTACCAATTACATCTCTATGCAACTCTTGTTTATAGGATCAAGATCCATATTTATATTAAAACTCGAGTTAGCTTTGGCTAATACGCCCGAGAGTTAATATAAACTTGATTTTGTCCTACCTTTCCAACTATTGGAAGAATGCCTATAGTTGACTCGATCCAACCGAGTAACTAGGAATACTCAATCTAATTGAGTTTGTATTCACCCATGCGTTGATAGGCGGGACCAAGATTGTCCCTCCGTACCCTACCAAGATAATATGTATTGCTCTGCTTTGGTAGATTCAACAATACATGTGATCGAGGTAGTCATAGGTATCACGGCACGGTTAGGCATTTAGAGTTAGTTCGATCGAGATCTAATCTAATCGAAAAGGATGCATCTTGTGCACGACTTAGATCTAATCTAATCGCAAGGGTGCATCATGTGCACGACTTAGATCTAATCTAATCGTAAGGTACTAATTAATTAACTACTTATTAAATATGCGTCACATACACAAGCAATTAATTAATCTATTTGTGATTTAGTCATGGCCCTACTACGATCTTCTCAAGCCAATGAGAAGATCGATTGGTCAACCTAGGGTCAACAGCTTCTCCAAGCTCCTCCCTTTGACCACCTTGTGTTGCTCATGCCCGCCTCGGAACTCCGTCTCGTGTGGACCCTCCACCGCTCCAATTTGTACATTACAATTTGAAACTCGAGTTACATTCGAGTCTAAATCTAATTTACAACAAGAATATAAGAGAAAGGCACACGCAGGCCGTATTATGAATTACAACACAATCCAATCATATTGGGGTTTTGGGCCATGACTATCACAAAATTAATATATAATTCAAAATTATATATTTTTCATAATTTTCTGTAATTTTAAAATTAATTTTTACAATTTTACGAGTAAAATTTCCCGGCAGACCCGTTTAGCGGTTTCGGGCGCAATCGCGGAACGGATCCCCTTGCGGGGCCAGGGGCAGCGCCCCTACCCACGATCTAACCATCGCGAGGGTTCCTTTGCGATCCAACAGCGCCTAAACCCGCTGTCCCAAAACAATTTGGGCCGAGACATTGCCGTTTCGGAAAAATCTTCCCGGCGGGTTCGTTTTTAGCGATTTCGGGTGCAACCGCGGAGCAAATCCCCTTGCGGGGTTAGGGGCAGTACCCCTACCCGTGATCTAACCATCGCGAGTTGCTCCTAAGCGATCTAATGGCACCCAAGCCCGCTGTTCCCAAAAATTTTGGGGCGAAACGAAGCCGTTTTGGAAAAATCTTTCCGGTAGCCGAAGCCTACAAGTGCCGAGACACTTGTGCTTCGCTTCTACGGAAAAATTACCCAAAAAAACTCGAAAATCATAATTTTACAGAAAATTACAGAAACTTTAGTTTTCATAAAACCAAAAACAAACTCGTACAAGCCTTGCACGTGGCTCTGATACCACTGTTGGGTTTTTCGGGCCGCGAAAACCGCTTTTCGCGTCGCGAAAACCCCGAATCACCCAAGGCCAATGGATCCGTGCAAGGAAAAACCGAACGAAAATATGAATACGAGTTTCAAAATCTTTAGATCTACTCCTAGATCTATGTGTTGAGAACTTTACCCTTGTTGCGTGCCCTTTCGCGTTCCCGCTCTTCCAAGGAGTTGCCGGATCTCAAGACCGTCAAGCGTCGGTCCTCTAGAAGTATCCACACGGACACGTAGGTGGAGAAACCTCACACAAAAGGTGTGCTAGCATCTTGGTGAGATTCGGCCAAGCAAAGAGGAGAGGGAGAGGGAGAGCTTGAGAGGAAGAAGGAAGAAGAAGCACACTTGAATGGAAAAATGAATTCACCATTCAAACCAAAGTGGCCGGCCACTCTTCTTGTGTAACTCCCCATTAAATGCAATTTGTAATACCCACTAAGCTTGTAAGATAAATATATAAATGTGGGATTTTTCCTTAGAAAAATAATAGGAAGTGAGTTGAAGCAAAAAGAAATAAAATGAAATAAAAAGAAGAGGAGGTCAAGGATTGAACCATGAACCTCTTATATTATATTTCATAGAATTAATTAGTAGAAACCAATTGGGATAGAGAGAAGATATTGATAGCAAAGGAGGGAAACTCATGATAAAGGTAAGAGTAAAAGCCAGCCAAAAGAAAACAAGAAAGGAGCAAGAGAAAGGCAACTTGCCTTCCTCCCTTTCTCTCCTTCTTCGTCTTTGTTGTTGCCAAAAATTTAAAGAGGGAATTAAGAGGATTCAATCCCCCTTTATTTCATCATGAATGGTAAGAATAAATGAATAAATAAAATAAATAGGAAATAGGAAAAAAAAAGGCTAAGGGAGAAGGAAAGCAAAAATCAATTTTGCTACCTCTTCCCCCTTAACATAAAAGGGAGCAAGAAAAGAGAAGGTTATTTTTCTCTCATTTTCTCTCATTCTTCCTCTCCCTCACCGAAACCATCAGTCCCCTCTCCTCCATCTTCAGCCCCAAAGCCAAGGTTTTCTCCTAAGAAAGCCTAAGATACAAGGAGGACTAAGCAAGGGAATCAAGGGAAAGGAACTAGAAGAAGAGGCTACTTCTTCCATCACCATACCTTAGATCCACAAGCGAAAAGGATGTAAGCTTCCCCTCACCTGTGGTACAAGGATTTTTATGTGATTTTCGGATTTTATAAGGATTAGAAAACCTAGGAAGGAATTTAAGAAAAATTCGTCCAAAGAAAGGGTTTTCAAATCTAGGAAGGTTTAAACAAGTCCTTATTTCATGATATTTTTCTATGCTATGTAGGAAGGATTTTCTTCATGTTTTTATACCTAAATGATGCTTGAACAGAGGAGTACTAACCCTAGAATTTTGGCCAAAAATATTTTAAAGAGGTTAGGGAAAATATTGTGTAACCAAACTAATGCAAGATTCTCTCCATGAACTATTAAGGATCTTTTATTGGTTTTCTTGCTTAAAAGTTACTTGGAACCAAAAGAAATCCATTTATATGTTTCGGCCAAGAAAAGGGCTTAGGGTTAGGAAGACCTTTAAATTTTAAATAACCATGTTTGTATGATAGAATATAGAGTTTTCTTAAAGAATTGCATGTTGAACATTGCTAGAAATTCATGAACTCTTATTTTAGATTTTCGGCCATGATAAGATGGATAGTTAGAAAATCTTAAACAAAATTCTAATATGCTCAAGACCTCTGTGATATTATGATATGAAAGTTGTTTAATGTTCTTATGTTTAAATTGAGTATAGGAAAATTAGTTACATGATATATGACATGTAGGATCACAAGGGTCCTAGCTTGTTTATGAACCAACTTTGTATATGATGTTCTTAGTAATTTTTTCCATGAAACTTACTTAGGTTTTCCATGCTTTAGGCCACTTAAAACCTAGTTTAAAGAATGGTAGGTTTCGGCCATGAGGAAAAATAAAAGAAAAAGGGAAAGAAACCTAGGAAGCCTAAGACACAATTCACATGTATGTTTATTATGCTTGTCTTTATACATGCTATGAAACTTGTATGATTTCTTATGCTTTTAGGCTATTTGAAGCAAGTTTATATACTGTTTAGTTTCGGCCAAGTAGGGTTTAAAAGACCTAGAGGCCTTAGAAATGAAACCAAATGTGTTAAAAGTGCTTCTTATGAAAATAGGATAATGTGTTGATTGTGTCACATGCTTGTATAATTTTTCCATGACCTAAATGAACTATTGTATGTTTCGGCCATGAAGGAATAGATGCCCTAGAAACCCTAGAACAAGAATTAAATATGCTTATGTCACTTTACATGGAATATGATAAGTAGAAAGATAAATTTCCCATGCTATATGTTGTTTAATGACCTAATTGAGGCTAGGGTAAGTTTCGGCCATACATGTTGTATAATGTTTTGTTATGAATTTATACATGATGTTAGTTCAAGTTCACATGCTTGTATGTTTGTTTTTAGCCCTCATGAACACTTGTTAAAAGTTTGACTATGACATATGTTAAGGGCTTGAAGGACTTAGGAACTAGCTCAATATGCTTACTATGTTACTTGGAAAAAAATGCTATAAATGTGGTTTAAGGTTTCCATGCTTTCATGACATTTGGGACCTTGTTTATATACTGATAGGGTTCGTCCACATGAGTTTAAGGACTTGGAAAACTTAGAAACCAAGTAAATCATACTTATAATGCTTCCTATGAAATTCATGTAATGATAATTTAGGTTTCACATGCTTGGAGGTTATTTTTACCTAAATTGAGACCTAAGGGGGGTTCGGCCATGATAGGAACCCAAGGGTTTAGGAAGCTTAGAACTCAAGTTAACTATGTTACCATGTTTCTTATGATAGTATAATCACATGATATACCCTTATGCTTAACCATGTATGCTTGTGATTTATACCTTTTTATGATATGATATGTGGATAGAGATATGCATGTTTTATGATATGATATGTGTTTAGAAATATGCATGCTTTGATGATATGTTATGTGCTTAGAATATGCATGCTTGATGATATGCTATACGCTTAGAATATGCATGTTTTTATGATATGATATGTGTTTAGAAATATGCATGCTTTGATGATATGTTATGTGCTTAGAATATGCATTCTTGATGATATGCTATATGCTTAGAATATGCATGCTTTTTATGATATGCTATGTGGAAGGAAATATGCATACTTTGATGATATGCTATGTGCTTAAAATATGTATGCTTTTATGATATGCATGTTAATATGATGTATGCCTAAGTGATGCATACTTTTATATGATGTATGCCTAAGTGATGCATACTTTTATGACATGATGTATGCCTAAGTGATGCATACTTTTATATGATGTATGCCTAAGTGATGCATACCTTTATGACATGATGTATGCCTAAGTGATGCATACTTTTATATGATGTATGCCTAAGTGATGCATGCTTGTATGATGTATGATATGTATAAGTATGACATGTATTTTACTTTGAATGGCTTGTACCAAAAGGGTGGGCTCCTTATGCGCCCCTAGGTCGAATTACGAGCCTAGTAAAGGGTGGGCTCCTTACGTGCCCCTAGGTCGAACTACGGGCCTAGTTTCCTAGTAGGATCAAGACTAGCTACCTTGGATCTACTTAGGATGCGTGCATTATGTATGTATGTGGTACTAAGCCGAGATCCCCAATATGTTGATATTATGTTCAAATATATATGTAAGAAGAAATGGTTTTAAAGATCATGAGACATACACATTTTTTTCGGATACATGTTTTCAAAATCATATTGCATATACTTTATGATCATGTTGTGATAATGCTATGATTTATGATATGCCATGATTAGATATGACTATGATATGTTCCATGCTATGCTTTAAGGGATGAGATGCCATGATTAGATATGATTATGTTATATTTCATGCTATGCTTTAAGAGATGATATGCCATGACTAATTATGATTTTGTTATGTTGCATGATATGATTAAAGAGTATGATATGTTATGCCATGACTAGTTGAGATCATGTTATGTTGATATATTCTTTGATTATGTAATGATTTTTGGTTTTAGTGAGTAGGAAAGGAACTTACTGAGCCATGAGTGCTCACAGCTTACTTTCCTTGTACCGCAGGTAAAGGAAAAAGCTGGATGAGCTAAAGGAGCAGCAGGAGAGGCAAAGAGATGTGTGTGGCGGTGGCTAGGCAACCAAATAAGAACCTGCTTTAAGAACTTTTAGGAATTACACTTTGGTTTCATAAATTGTAGTACTACATGGTTGACTTGATGTTATGTTTTTATTTATCTTGTTATCATGTTATGGAAACCATATTAGTGTAGTTCGGATATGCAAACAAAAGAAAAGTTTTTATTAATCTAAGAAAAATTATTTTAAGTCTTCCGCTGTAATATGTACGTAGAGTATCGTAACCCCATCCCTTAGGGTTAGCAGGGAGGGCGGGCGTTACACAATTAATGTGAAGTTATTAAGAAAATGGCTTTGTAACTTCCATGAGGTGGCACCCATGATGATGTGGAGTAACTGTAAGACCGTTAGATTCGATAGAGGTGGGGTGAATATCGATTCGAAAATTTCGAGTTAAAACGCAGCGGAAAAGTAAGGAAGTAAAGAGATGAACACGGTTGATTTTTACTTCGTTCGGAGCCTGTGACAACTCCTACTCGAAGGCCCGTACTCCTTGAGTACTTTCGTTGGGCAATTCACTAGCAATTCGGATAATTACAATTTACGTACAAATATTGCTAATGAAAGAAAAACAAAGCTATACCGACAACTAATGAATTAAAAGAAAACCGGAGTGAGTCGTCGGAGCTTTGTGAATGTCGTTGGAGCGCAGAGTAGCAGAGTGATTGAACTCAGAGATCTCAGATAACAGATCTCTTGAAGCTCCTGCCTGGGGCTTCTTTTATCTGCTGCTCCGGGTGCCTGGATCCCTTCCGGGCGCCTGGAATGTGACGTAACACTCCCAACCAGCATGCTCCAAGTGTCAACGTTGTCCTAGGGATAAAACTTGCCTACGGGCGCCCGGATCCCCTCCGGGCGCCCAGACCCCTCTTCTCCAGAAAGTCCTTCTCTTGCAAGAAAAGGTTAGTCCGAGGCAAAATGTACCCTGCAGCAAAGATTGTTAGCACAGTTTTATAGATAAGCAAAGTATGACTTAGATTCCGTCTTTCCGAGACCGGAATCTAGTCACGATCTCGACTTAGATATCCGAAATGGATCTAAGCCGGATCGACGCCTAATGTTCCCTTCCCGGGAACGCGTCCTCGCAGTCACTCCCCTCCAGTGACTTACCTTACTTGACGTCCGGTCAGCCCTTCGACCCGTCTGGACTTCTCGCCAGCTATCCGGTCAGCCCGTCGACCTAGCTGGACTTCTCGCCAAGCGTCCGGTCAGCCCGTCGACCCGCTTGGACTTCTCGCCAGCTATCCGGTCAGCCCGTCGACCTAGCTGGACTTCTCGCCAAGCGTCCGGTCAGCCCGTCGACCCGCCTGGACTTCTCGCCAGCTATCCGGTCAGCCCGTCGACCTAGCTGGACTTCGTGCCAGACATCTGGTCGGCCCGTCGACCTGTCTGGACTTCTCCTGCACACTTTATCAAAGTGTCAGACAACAACAGACTAACTTAACCTGATTTGTCATTCATCAAAACCTGGGTTAAATCGTTAGTGCTAACCGCACCAACAATCTCCCCCTTTTTGATGGAATGACAACCTGGTTAAGTTAGTGAAAACATATGCAAGAAAAAACAAGCATTTAAAGGGTTTTTAAGTTAGTTTGTATTTTCAATTCTGGTTTAGCTAACTTAACCACCTAACTCTCCCCCTTTGGCATTCATCAAAAAAAATAAGCAAGAGTAAACAAGCATAGTGTAGAGTTACTGAAAACAATAACACTTAATCTTAAAAGATAACTGAGTTTGGTTCAGAATTCAAGGAAAAAAAAATACAATTTTTAAATCCAAGAAAAGGTCAAGTTGACTTGGGGGAGTATAAAGTTTTGAAAACTTGTATAAAGCAGTAGCTTTTAGCTTTTAGAAAAATTGCTAAGTTTAAATTTTCAAACATAAGTGTATAAGGTCTAAATTTCAAGAGTAAATATTCAAAACAAGTTTCAACTTTGAAACGCTTTTCAAACATAAGTTTTCAAAACCAAAATTTCAAAACTAAGTTTGAAAAAATCTATTTTTCAAAACTAATTGAAATTTATTTTTCAACACTAAGTTTGTAAAAGATTCAATTTTCAAAACAAGGAAAATGAGTTTGAGAAGCTTAGTTTGTAAACTAATTTTTTTTTGTAAAATTTAACCTTCAAATCAAAATGTCAAAATTAAGTAAAATCAAATTTTAAGAACTAGATTCAGGACAATTTTCAAAGTAAAGTTAAATTAAATTTAAATCTTTACTTTTAGTTTTCAAAGGAGTTTGGTAAAAGTAAGATCATATTTTTAGAATGTTTTTGTAAAATTTGTTTTTCAAAATCAAATTCTCAAAGTTTAAAAGTATTAGATTCAAAACCTTTCAAACATTCAAATTTTTGTAAAAAATTTCACAATTTTAAACAAGTTGTTTTTAAACTTTGATTTTCAAAATTAAGTTTAAAATTCGATTTGAAAAACTGAATTAGTTTTATTTCTCCCCCTGAACCTGATATCTAAGATAAAGCTTTTGAAAATATTTGCTAAGAATTTTTAATATAAGATTTTCAAAGTAATTGGAGTAGAATTTTCAAAGGAAATTTAAAAAAAATGCTTTAGTTAATCCTCCTGAATTTGATACTCAAATTTACATAGCTGTCTAACCAATCAGTTACTAACTAACTATCAGAAAATAGCAGTTTTCACTTGGTTAGTCAGATTAAGTTGATTATAAGCAGTCAGTGTTTGACTTGACTAATGAGCTTAATCTGATTAATATCTTAGTTGTATTTAACGTCCAGACTTATGCCGATGCACTGATATAAGCATCTTAAGTCCAGACAGCTGACCTATGCATCTCACCCCTTTCTATGTTTTTCAAACACAAGCAAGGTAAACCTAAGGTGTTGGTGAGATGCTCAAAACTAATCCTATGGGTACATGCTTTCTAAGGATTCAAAAACTAATCTAAGGCCAAAACTGTTTTTGAAAATCTAAAAATGGAAAGTTTTGAAAACAGACAAGTTTAACCTATAATTTGATGAAACCATTTTTGAGAGTATTTTTGGAATTTCCTAGTCTATTGAGCACATCCCTAATTGTCGTCGTAAGTTGCTAAATTCACTTTCAGGGAGTGGTTTTGTAAAAATGTCAGCTAAATTTGATTTAGACTCAATGTACTTGAGTTCAATATCACCTTTAGTAACATGATCCCTGATGAAGTGGTGCCTAATTTCAATATGTTTGGTTCTTGAATGATGCACAGGATTCTTGGTTAAGTTAATTGAACTTATATTGTCAATTAATACTTTTACATTTGTGATATTTAAGTTGAAATCTTTTAGAGTATGCATCATCCATAATAACTGTGCAACACATTCGCCTATAGCTATGTATTCTGACTCAGTTGTAGATAGTGCAACACAGTGTTGCTTTCTACTAAACCAGCTGACAAGGGATGGACCAAGTAGTTGGCATCCACCACTTGTGCTTTTGCGGTCTAATTTGCATCCGGCATAATCTGAGTCAGAATATCCTATTAATTCAAAGTTGTTGGTCCTAGGATACCAAATTCCTACATTTGTGGTTCCCTTGAGGTATCTAAAGATTCTTTTGACTTGAGTCAAATGAGATTCTTTAGCACAGGTTTGGTATCGAGCACACATACTAACTGCAAATAAAATGTCAGGTCGGCTTGCAGTTAAGTAAAGTAGACTACCTATTGCGCTCCGATAATGTTTTAAGTCTACAGATTTTCCATTAGGATCATCATCTAGGATTGTGTTTACGGCCATAGGTGTTTTTATTTCTTTAGTATTTTCCATTCCAAATTTTCTAAGTAACTCCTTAGTATATTTTTGTTGATAAATATAATTTCCTTCATTTGTTTGTTTGACTTGTAACCCTAGAAAATAAGTTAATTTTCCTACCAGACTCATTTCGAATTCGTGTTCCATTAGGTTTGTAAATTCGTTTAAAAATTCTGAGTTTGTCGAACCACAGATGATATCATCTACATAGATTTGAGCTATAAAAATATCTTCTTTTATTGATTTCACAAATAGTGTTGGGTCAACTTGACCTTGGTTGAACCCTTTAGAGATTAAGTAAGAGGTTAGTCTTTCATACCATGCCCTAGGTGCCTGTTTAAGTCCATATAATGCCTTTTTTAATTTGTAGACATAATCAGGGTGTTCTAGGCTTTCAAAACCAGGTGGCTGACCTACATAAACTTCTTCTTTTATTAATCCATTAAGAAAGGCAGATTTGACATCCATTTGGTATAGTTTGAATCCTTTATGGGCTGCATAGCTTAGTAACATTCTAATGGACTCTAGTCTAGCTACCGGGGCATAAGTTTCATCATAGTCAAGTCCTTCAACTTGACTGAACCCTTTGGCAACTAACCTGGCCTTGTTTCTAGTAATTTCTCCAGTTTCACTTAACTTGTTTCTAAATACCCATTTGGTTTCTATTATTTTCTTATTGTTAGGTGGAGGTACTAGGTCCCAAACTTCATTGCGCTCAAACTGAGCTAATTCTTCTTGCATAGCTATGACCCAGTCTGGGTCAAGTAGGGATTCAGCTACAGTTTTGGGTTCAATATTTGAGATTAACGAGATTTGACTTAGGTTTCTGAAAGATGACCTAGTTTGGACCCTAAGGTCTGGGTCACCAATTATTTGATCAGTAGGATGGTTTGGGTTGACTCTTATGGTTCTAGAAGGTTGACTTTCTTGTAGTTGTTCTTCTTCTTCATGATTTTGGGTTTGGTTTGTTCCTTCAGAATTGATATGTTCATGAACAGGGTCAACTGGTTGAGGTTGGGCTTGTTCTAGGTTTTGATTGGATTCTTTGAATTTTACATTGGTGGTTTCCTCAATTCTTAAGGTAACTTTATTATAAATTCTGTAGCCTCTGCTATTCAGAGAGTACCCTAGAAAAATTCCATTTTCTATTTTGGAAGTGAATTTGCCTAAGTGTTCTCTAGTATTTAGGATAAAAGTTGGGCAACCAAATACCTTAAAGTGTTTTATATTAGGTTGTTTGTTGTAAAATATTTCAAAAATGTTTTATTATGTTTTTGTTTAGTGTTAGTAGGTTGTACTAACAGCTTCTGCCCAAAAATATTTAGGTAAGTTGTATTCGTTTAGCATAGTTCTAGATGCTTCAAGTAAAGTTCTATTTTTCCTTTCTACAATTCCATTTTGTTGGGGAGTTTTAGGGCAAGAGAATTCATGATGGTAGCCATTTTCAAGGCAAAATTTATCAAAATTATGATTTTTAAATTCTCCTCCATTATCACTTCTGATTCTTTTAATTTTTATGCCTTTTTCATTTTCAATTTGTTTGCAGAAATTTGTAAAAATTTCAAAGATTTCATCTTTATTTTTTAAGAATTTGACCCAAGTGAACCTAGAATAGTCATCTATTATAACTAAACAGTATAGACTTCCATTTATTGATTTAACTCCATGGGAGTCAAATAGGTCTAAGTGTAAAAGTTCTAGGACTGAGTTGGTTTGGGATTCATTAATTGGTTTGTGGGTAGATTTTGTTTGTTTGCCTTGTTGACAAGCATTACATATCGTTAAATCTAAGTTAGGTAATTTTGGTAAGCCTCTAACTAGACCATTTAATTTACTTATGTTTCTGAAATGTGTGTGTGACATTCTTCTATGCCATAACCAGGTTTCTTCTTTTTGTGTTAAATAACACTTGACTGAAGAAGTGGTTAAGTTAATGGCATAGATATTGTCTTTTCTAAAGCCTTTTAGGCTTATAGTTGGATTATCTAGATGCTTGATCAAACATTCTGTGGATAGAAATTTTACCTTATACCTAGTGTCACATAATTGACTTATGCTCAGAAGATTGTATTTAAAATTTTCAACAAGTAGAACATTTGTAATTATGAAATATATTTTTAATTCAATATTACCTATACCAATTACCTTGAGTTTACCGTTGTTTCCAAAGGCAACTGTTCCTAGGCTTTTGTAGGTTAATTGAGTGAACTTGGTGTGATCTCCAGTCATATGTTTGGAGCAACCACTGTCCAAAATCCACTTGGTTTCCTACAACAAGTAGGATTTTTATGTTAGTCTTAGTTTATCAATTTTTAATCAATCATTATTTTAAAAAAATCTTAATTTTAAAATTTTGAAATTAATTTAAGTTTAAAATTTTGAAGTTAATTTTTAAGTTAAAATTAAAATTTTGAAATTAATTTTTAGGTTAAAATTAAAATTTTGAAATTAATTTTTAAGTTACAATTAAAATTTTGAAATTAATTTTTAAGTTAAAATTAAAATTTTGAAATTAATTTTTAAGTTAAAATTTTGAAATTAATTTTTAAGTTACAATTAAAATTAATTTTTAAGTTAAAATTAAAATTTTGAAATTAATTTTTAAGTTAAAATTAAAATTTTGAAATTAATTTTTAAGTTACAATTAAAATTTTGAAATTAATTTTTAAGTTAAAATTAAAATTTTGAAATTAATTTTTAAGTTAAAATTTTGAAATTAATTTTTAAGTTACAATTAAAATTAATTTTTAAGTTAAAATTAAAATTTTGAAATTAATTTTTAAGTTAAAATTAAAATTAATTTTTAAGTTAAAATTAAAATTTTGAAATTAATTTTTAAAGCCTTATTCATCTCACCCTAACTATATTATCAATCAGGGAATCCTATGATTTTGTGAGATGAAATTGGTTTGATTACAGACTTTTGGTTTAACTTGTGTTAGATTCAGACTTAGCTTTGGTTTCCACAAATAGGCATTCTTCGGATAAACTTCTAAGCTTGGTGAGTCACAAGGACATCATTAGAAGTAACCAACCTTTCGAGGTTTTCTGAATAGTCCTATCCACGGAACTTAGTACTAAATCTTTGTCTAACTGGTTAGGATTCGTTTAAGGGTAGCTTCGGTCAGTTCCACTTGGCCAAATGCACCAGATCGAAACCATATCTTTCTAGACATGCGATGCCCAAGTTTCCCTAACGTACTATCATCCAAAAATTTCACCAATACCATGATTCAAGTTAAACTTGGTCTCTAATTCTAATTGCCCTGCCGGGTTTGTTAATTTTGGGTTACCCTGTCGGGTAAGTTAGTTTTGGAGGTGCCAGCTATTCTGGAGCCTCCCCCTGAATTATTGGCCATTAATTTAAGTTTTAATTTTAGGCTTGTATCGATTCTTTTTATAGTTATAATTAACTTGGTGATAATCTAAATTTTGTTGAGTTTTGAATTTTGATTTTAATTTAGATTTATATTTTAGTTTTTGATCTGATTTATTCAAGTTTATATAATGTATTTTATCTTTAGGTATATAGAATTGATTAAGTCCTACTTGCGTGGTTAAGCACGCTTTCGGGACCCAAGCTTGTTTAGTTGCTTTGTGTTGGGTTAATAATGATTTAAAGGTTTTGTTTGAGTTTGACTTATATCCAAGTCCGGTTTTATTATAGCATGCCTTTTGGTTATTTAGAATTAAATCTAAATTTTTAGATCTTGTTGTGAATTTTTCCAACAATTCTTTTAACTTATTAATTTCATTTTTTAATGATAAATTCTCCTCCTCAAGTGTTCGATCTTGAGTTGGATTCGAATTTTTTAATTGTTCCTTGAGGTTTTGATTTTCCTCAAGAAGCGATTTATTTTTATTTTCCAATTTAACTAATTTTTTATTCAAACACGAGATAATTCTAAAGAATTTACGATTTAAGTTTAGGTATACCTCTTTGGAACCTTCGGAAACGAGTACGGACTCGTGGCTCGATTCGGGTTCGGACCCGTCTTCCGATTCCTCTGATTCGTCTTCCGTTTCAGCTTCGCGAGCCATCAGCGCGAGGTGACTTTGGTGCTTTTCTCCTTCCGATTCGTCTGAGGAGGAATCGTCCCATGTTGCTTTGAGGGCTTTCTTCTTTGTTGACTTTGGTTTGTCAAGTTTCAATCTTGGGCATTCGTTCTTGTAGTGCCCCTTTTTGTTACATCCGAAACATGTGACATTTCTGATCTTCTGAAGATCCTGTTTGCTGAAGCTTCTCTTTTTCCTGGTGAACATTTTCCTTACCAGGTTCACCAGGTGTTCTTCGTCTTCAGAGTCTTGATCGGAATCTTCTTCGGATTCGGGCTTGTTCTTCTTTTCTTTAGAGGAACCTGCAAATAAAGCTACACCTTTCTCGACCCCGGCGTTAGTTTGCTCATGAAGTTCTAATTCACAAAAGAGTTCGTCCAATTTTAATTTAGATAAATTTTTCGAAATTTTATAGGCATCTACGATTGATGCCCACAAATTGTTTCGCGGAAAAGCATTTAACGCGTACCTGATTAAGTCTCGGTTCTCCATTTGGTGGCCTATCGCGTGGAGACCGTTGAGGATATCTTTGACCCTCGCGTGGAGCTGACTTACCGTTTCTCCTTCCTGCATTTTTATATTAAAAATTCTATTTAACAGCAAATCTCTCTTTGTTACCTTCGCGTCGCTTGTTCCTTCGTGCAGCTCGATCAGTTTATCCCAAAGCTCCTTAGCGTTTTGATGCGGTCCGACCCGGTTCAGTTCTTCTCGTGTTAGTCCGCAGTGTAGAGTATTGATGGCTTTGTTTTCAATTGATGCCTTTTTCTTCACATCATTTGTCCAGTCTTCAGGGTCTAGAATGTTCCCGGAGTTGTCTACTGGAATTTTGTAAGCCCTTGTGACGCTCATCCATTGGTCGTAGTCTGTCTTCATGTAGACCTCCATTCTCCTCTTCCAGTACGAAAAGTCATCCCCGTTGAACAGAGGAGGACGTACTGTGCTGAAGCCTTCTTGTTGAGACATTATAACCTACACACACGAAATTAACTGGAAAAAATATCCCAAGACTTCGTCTTGGATTAGCAGTGCGGGAGAAACAGAAACTCTAAGTTGGTGTTGCACCAATTTAGATTTTAAATGAAAAAAAATCTTCCAAAAAGATAATAATATCAGTTTTTTAAAAAAAATTTCACCCCCTATCTGTTTGGTGGTTGCACCAAATCATAGCGGAACCTGGCTCTGATACCACTTGTAAGACCGTTAGATTCGATAGAGGGGGGGTGAATATCGATTCGAAAATCTCGAGTTAAAACGCAGCGGAAAAGTAAGGAAGTAAAGAGATGAACACGGTTGATTTTTACTTCGTTCGGAGCCTGTGACGACTCCTACTCGAAGGCCCGTACTCCTTGAGTACTTTCGTTGGGCAATTCACTAGCAATTCGGATAATTACAATTTACGTACAAATATTGCTAATGAAAGAAAAACAAAGCTATACCGACAACTAATGAATTAAAAGAAAATCGGAGTGAGTCGTCGGAGCTTTGTGAACGTCGTTGGAGCGCAGAGTAGCAGAGTGATTGAACTCAGAGTTCTCAGATAACAGATCTCTTGAAGCTCCTGCCTGGGGCTTCTTTTATATGCTGCTCCGGGCGCTTGGAATGTGACGTAACACTCCCAACCAGCATGCTCCAAGTGTCAACGTCGTCCTGGGGAAAAAACTTGCCTCCGAGCGCCCGGATCCCTTCCGGGCGCCCGGACCTCCGGGCGCCCGGACCCCTCTTCTCCAGAAAGTCCTTCTCCAGCAAGAAAAGGTTAGTCCGAGGCAAAATGTACAGCAAAGTTAAGGTTAACAGATAATTAAGCAAAGTATGACTTAGATTCCGTCTTTCCGAGACCGGAATCTAGTCACGATCTCGACTTAGATATCCGAAATGGATCTAAGCCGGATCGACGCCTAATGTTCCCTTCCCGGGAACGCGTCCTCGCAGTCACTCCCCTCCAGTGACTTACCTTACTTACCTGCCAGACGTCCGGTCAGCCCTTCGACCCGTCTGGACTTCTCGCCAGCTATCCGGTCAGCCCGTCGACCTAGCTGGACTTCTCGCCAAGCGTCCGGTCAGCCCGTCGACCCGCTTGGACTTCTCGCCAGCTATCCGGTCAGCCCGTCGACCTAGCTGGACTTCGTGCCAGACATCTGGTCGGCCCGTCGACCTGTCTGGACTTCTCCTGCACACTTTATCAAAGTGTCAGACAACAACAGACTAACTTAACCTGATTTGTCATTCATCAAAACCTGGGTTAAATCGTTAGTGCTAACCGCACCAACAGTAACATCATTGGTCCACTTCAATGCCAACTCACCAATGAGGTGGCATAATTAAAGTCAAGTCAAACTTGACTTTTAATCTTCCTCTCAAGTCAAGTCAAACTTGACCAAATCTCTTCCATGGTTGATCGAATCCAACCATTTGATTCAAGCCAACTTAATATAATGAATTTAATTCATTTAATTAAATTGATTTAATGAGTCAAAATCTAAATTAGACTCATTGAACACATGAATCAACTTGAGTCGAACTCAAGTTAGCCCAATTAGGATTACTCTTAATCCAATTTGATTCATCAAATGAATCTAATCCTCTTGGTTCATCATATGAACCTAATCTCCATCTAATTGTCCTAAGTGTGTGACCCTATAGGTTCTTGTAACGTTGGCAATGCCCTAAACCCATTTAGGAGCATAAGTAATGAGCGGTATCTAGCAACACATCATTACTACCCAAGTTACAAGAATGTCGAGATCTGACATCACCTTGTGACTTCTAATTGTGACTCCTCACAATATGTGACATTGTCCTTCTATCCTAGACATCTCGATTGATCAATATGAGGCATAGACCGTGTCATCCTCTAATCAATCTAAATCTTGAATTCCAAGTAGACTCACTCGATCAAATGAGCTCAACATCTAATGTTGACTCATTTGGGCATGGCCATGCACTTAGTGGTCTCACTCTATCAAGAATACCGATGTCACTCCCGTCATATGGGAGGGATAGATCCCATCTACATCACTCACATCCCTCTACATAATTCGTTATATACCCAGTAATCGCCTTTATAGTCCACCCAGTTACGGATGACGTTTGACAAAACCAAAGTACATAACTCTTTATGTAGGGATCCATGGTGACTTCAGGTCAAAGGACTAATAGTCATACTAATAGCCACATGAGAAAGTATATGACACTCATATAACGATCCATGATACTTTCTCATGGCGGGTCATTCAGTATACATTCTCTAATGTATACCCATGTGTCAGCTTGATATCTCTATATCCATGACTTGTGAGATCAAGTCATCGAGCTGACCTACATGCTAGTCTTATTGCATTAACATTGTCCCTGAATGTTAATACTCGACTTGGGAATGATTTAGAGTAGTGTTCCCTATATCATCTCACTATCGATTCAACTAATCAATTGATATAGGTATGAATCTTCTACTCAAGGATACTATTATACTTAGTCTATTTGGCACTAATACAAATAAGTATAATAGCCAAACAAATGCCTTTATTAATATACAAGAATATGATACAATGAGTTCATACAATCATCAAATGATTGGCTCTAGGGCTCTAACTAACACCTAGCTCTTTTACTTATATCATGGCCGAAACTCATCAAGCATCAAATTAGGTTATAAGCAACATACAAACATGTAAACCCTAAACTAATGTCATATCATATACCATAAGGAACAACTTAAGCATGTTTAGTTTGGATTCTAAGTTCTCTAAGCTTTTAACCTTATCATGGCCGAACCCTAGCAAGCATGATTCTAGGTTACAAGTAGCATGAAAGTGTTGAACCTTAAATCAATATCATAACACATATCATGAGGAACATCATAAGCACATTTAGTTTAAGTTCCAAACTTCCTAAGCCCTTAAGTCTAAGGTGGCCGAAACTTGTTAAGCATGGAAACTAGGTTTCTAGTGGCATAAGAGCATGGAAATCATCAACAACTTTCATAGCATTTATTACAAGAAACATCATGAGCATATCTAAGTTGGGTTCTAAGTTCTCTAAGCCCTTAAACTAATGATGGCCGAAACATGTAAGACATAGACTAGTTTTCATGTGACATAAAAAGCATGGAAACCCTACATAAATTGCATGGCATTTATTACAAGGAACATCATGAGCAAACTTAGTTTAAGTTCTAAGCATCCTAGTTCTTAAAACCTTGTGTGGCCGAAAGTTATAGAGCATGTAACCAAATTTCTATGCAACCAACAAGCATAAGAACATCAAGTTAGTTTCATATCATTTCATCAAGAAGGTCATGAGAATCTTAGACTTTTTTTAAACTTTCCTAGGCCTCAAATCTTAACATGGCCGAATCTTCATAAGCATGGAATAGAGTTCAAAACAACATATAAACATGGGCATATCATATTAGCTTCATATCTTATCTTAGGGAAATCATGACATAGCTAATATATCTTATCTTAGGGAAATCATGACATGCTTAGTTTTAGGTTTAAAACTCTTTTAGGCCCTTAGATCTACCATGGCCGAATGTTCATGAGCATGAAAATGAAGTTCTAATCAACATACAAGTAGGAGAAAATGTTAACAACACCATTAACATAGGGTACATGTCATAAGAACAAAAGGGGAACATGTTTAGTTTGAGTCTTAAGCTTACCTAGTTCTTTTGTTCATGTTTGGCCGAGAGTCTAGGATCATGAATTTAAGTTCTAACTAAACATTCTAGCATAGAAACATTAAGTTAACCTCCTACCATAAGATACATGTCACAAGAAATATGATGAGCATATCTAGTTAGGTTTTAAAATTCCTTAGATCCTTTCTTTTTGTCTTGGCCGAAATCTCCATGAAGCAACCCTAGGTTTTTAAGCAATCTATCTTCATGAAAACCACATGAGCAATTGTACCACAGGTGAGGGGAAGCTTACCTAGTTTTCACTTGTTGATCCTTAAGGAAGTGGTACCCTTGTGAGGAGGGAGGAGAAGTTTCTCTTCCTTATCTCCCTTTTTGTTTTTCTTCTTCTTGTATGAGGTAGCCCTTGAGACTCCTTGCTAGTATTTGTTTTCCCTTAGAGAGAAAATCTAAACTTGGCTTTTGGAGATGAGAGAGGAGGGCTCTAGTTCTCGGTGGAGAAAGGAAGGAGGATGAGGAAGAAGAAAATTTTAGAATTTCTCTTTCTCTTTTCTCCTCTAATCCCTTTTATTCAACATGGGAAGGATTATTGTCCCCATTCATTCCCCCCCTTTACTTCACTTTAATTCCCACGAAAATGAGAAGGGAGAGAGGAGAGGAAGGCAATTCACCTTTTGCTTGCTTCTTCTCTTAACCAAGAGGAAGAGGAGGTAAGTCACTTGGTTTTCTCTTGCTCTTTTCTTAGTTTTCTTTTATTTTTCTCCTCTCCTTTAAATAAATTTTTCATTCCTTCCTATCCATGTATTATTCATTATCCTAGTGGTTATCATACATCAATCTATCTTCATTATTTGTGGGAGGTTCAAGGTTCAATCCTTGACCTCACCTCTTTTTATTTCTATTATTTCTTTTTGATTCCTCTTACTTTCATGCTCTAAAGAAAATATTATCCATATACTTATCTTAAAATTTCGTGGGTGTTACAGTACCCCATACCTCATAGAAAGTTCGTCCTCGAACTTAAAACAGCTCCGGATACTTTTGTCTCATATCATCTTCTCGTTCCCACGTGGCTTCCTCATACTGTTGATTTTGCCACAGGACCTTTACTAAGGGTACTTCTTTGTTCCTTAGTCTTTTGACGTCTCGATCCAATATCTGTATTGGTCGGCTCTCGTAGGTTAGGTCCTCTTACACTTGTACTGTCCGTGGTTCGACCACTTGGTCCGTGCTCGGAATACATTTCTTTAGCATCGAAACGTGGAACACGTTGTGAATGGATGACATCTCTTGAGGTAACTCTATTTCATAAGCTACTTTGTCGATTCTTTTCAGAACCTAGTATGGTCCCACATAGCGCGGGCTTAGCTTTCCCTTCTTACCGAACCTCATTACTCCTTTCATGGGGGCTACCTTGAGAAATACTGAGTCTCCAACACTGAACTCCAATGGCCTTCGTCGCTTATCCGCATAATTCTTTTGTCGACTCTGAGCAGTTTCTATTCTTTGGCGGATATTCTGTATAACACGGGTGGTGTTATCGATAAGCTCTGTTTGAAATCCCATCTCTTTCTTTTCACCGCCTTCGTACCAACATTTTCTACCTGATTAAATAATTTTGAAAAATATTTAAGTTAATTTTAATTTTGAAAAATATTTAAGTTAATTTTAATTTGAAAAATATTTAAGTTAATTTTAATTTAAGTTAATTTTAATTTTGAAAAATATTTAAGTTAATTTTAATTTGAAAAATAATTAAGTTAATTTTAATTTTGAAAAATATTTAAGTTAATTTTAATTTGAAAAATATTTAAGTTAATTTAAATTTGAAAAATATCTAAGTTAATTTGAAAAGTATTTAAGTTAATTTTAATTTGAAAAATATTTAAGTTAATTTTAAAAATATTTAAGTTAATTTGAAAAGTATTTAAGTTAATTTTAATTTTGAAAAATATTTAAGTTAATTTTAATTTGAAAAATATTTAAGTTAATTTTAATTTGAAAAATATTTAAGTTAATTTTAATTTGAAAAATATTTAAGTTAATTTTAATTTTGAAAAATATTTAAGTTAATTTTAATTTGAAAAATATTTAAGTTAATTTTAATTTTGAAAAATATTTAAGTTAATTTTAATTTGAAAAATATTTGAAAAATATTAAAGTTAATTTGAAAAGTATTTAAGTTAATTTTAATTTGAAAAATATTTAAGTTAATTTTAAAAATATTTAAGTTAATTTGAAAATTATTTAAGTTAATTTTAATTTTGAAAAATATTTAAGTTAATTTTAATTTGAAAAATATTTAAGTTAATTTTAATTTTGAAAAATATTTAAGTCAATTTTAATTTTGAAAAATATTTAAGTTAATTTTAATTTGAAAAATATTTAAGTTAATTTTAAAAGTATTTAAGTTAATTTAAATGTGAAAAATATTTAAGTTAAGTTTGATTTTCAATTTCTTAACCATCTCACCCGATCTAAATTTTCAATCAGGGACTCCTATAATTTTTGTGAGATGAATTGAGTTTCAATTTTAGGATTATGTTTAACTTTGTGTTAGATTCAGGTTTAGCTTTGGGTTTAACAAGTAAGCATTCTTTGGATAAACTTCTAGGCTATGGTGAGTCACAAGGAACTCATTAGAGTAACCATGTCTTCGAGGTTTTCCAAATAGTCCTACCCATTAGACTTAATACTAAACCTTAGTCTAACTAGTTATGATCCATTTAAGGGTAGCTTTGGTCAGTTCCACTTGGCCAAATACACCAGGTCGAAGCCATATCTTCCTAGACATGCGATGCCCAAGCTTCCCTAGCGTACTATCATCCAAAAACTTCACCAATACCGTGGGTCAAGTTAAACTTAGTCCATTTTATCTAACCTTAATTACCCTGCCGGGTAGTTTACTCTTGTTTACCCATTTCGGGTAGATTAAGTTTGGTTACCCAGTCGGGTAGTTTAGTTACGGGTTCTAGCTATTTTGGATCCTCCTTCTATTTCAAATTTTAGTTTAATTTTGAATTTTAAGTTAATTTCAAATTTTAGTTTAATTTTGAATTTTAAGTTAATTTCGAATTTTTATTTGGATTTTAATTTCGAATTTTAATTTTTAATTTTTATTTGAATTTCGAATTTTTAATATAATTTTTTATTTTTTTTAATTTTAATTTCAAATTTTTGTTTTAATCGTTTTTCTTTTGGCTCCCCCTGGATCATAGCCTCGATATGGTCTATCGAGGTAATGTATTTGATCCTTAGGAACCCAATACTGTCCGAGTCCAACTTGATTGATCAGGTTGGACTTGGCAACCCATGCTTGGACTATTTTTCTATTTGTTCTTTGTATTAGAGATAAATAAGACTTATACTTCCTTTTTATTTATATCCTAGTCCAGTTCGATTGTAGATTGTCCTTTGTGTTCCAAGAATCAAGTCAAGATTCTTGGATCCCAAGGAAAATCGTTCTAAGGTTGTCTTCAAATCTTTGACTTGACTTTTCAGGTTGGAATTCTCTTCCTCAAGTTTTTGAACTTGAGTAGAGGTTCCAGTCTGAACTGGATCAGTCAAGGATTCGTTATTAGTCGTTTCTTTAAGGAGTGTTACCTCCTTCAGAAGTGACTTGATTCTAATTTTGGACTTAGCTACTTTATGCATTAAATAATTAATCAAGCTATATAAACGGTTTGTACTTACAGAGGGGTTTGGCCCTTCGGAAATGGATGTGGATCCGTGGCTTCTCTCGGACTCAGCTTCCGATTCGTCCTCGCTTCCGGATTCATTGGTGTAGTCCTGGGCTGTCAACGCGAGAAAATTCGTCTGCTCAAGTTCTTCGTCGTTGGATTCCTCGGAAGAAGACTCGTCCCACGTTGCTTTCAAGGCCTTCTTCCTCCTTGGTTTCTTTGGATCTTTTTGGTTCGGGCAGTTAGCCTTGATGTGTCCCTTCTGATTGCACCCGTAGTAGGTCACTTCGAATTTGGCCTTCAAGCTTGATTGGGCTTCTTTGGACTGGATGGCCTTTCTGACATCCTTTTTGTTGAAGCCCTTCTTTTTGTAGAGCTTCTTTACCAGGTTGACTATTTCGGTTGTAAGCTCGTCATCGTCTTCCGAATCTGGTTCTTCTTCTTCTGACTCAGGTTCGGTTCTGCGATTTATCTTTGATTCGCGTACTCTTCCTGTTCCTGCAACCAAAGCCAACCCTTTCTCGGTCGGGCATGCATTAGTTTGTTCATGAAGTTCGAATTCTGCAAAGAGTTCATCTAACTTAATAGTAGACAAGTCCTTAGAAACCTTGTAGGCATCTACCATGGATGCCCACAAGGTGTTCCTCGGAAAGGCGTTTAGAGAATACCTTATGATGTCCCGGTTATCTACCTTTTGTCCAATTGCATGAAGACCGTTGAGCAGATCTTGAATTCGGGCGTGGAGTTGGGCAGCTGTCTCACCTTCTTGCAGTTTGATATTAAATAATTTATTAAAAATTAGGTCTCTTTTTACTTACTTTAGTGTCAGACGTTCCTTCGTGAAGTTCAATGAGCTTCTCCCACAGCTCCTTGGCACTGTTGAAGGGGCCAACGCGGTTGAGTTCTTCTTTTGATAGACCACACTGGAGGGTGCAAGTCGCCTTGGCATTTGTAACGACCCGGTCCTTTGGCCTCTTGGGCGGCCCTTGTGGCAGCCCAACTGGCGGCCCTTATGTCGTCGGCCCATTTGGCGACCTCTCATGTCGTCGACCGACGACCCTTTAGCACCCCTGGAAGTGGATTTTTGCCTTCCCCAGGATTCGAACTCTAGACCTCCAGGCTAAGTACTATAGTTTATGAATCCTGGTAGCCAAGTGAGATTCGCTCACTTGGCTACCAGGATTCATAAACTATAGTACTTAGCCTGGAGGTCTAGAGTTCGAATCCTGGGGAAGGCAAAAATCCACTTCCAGGGGTGGAAAGTCCTAGTGAGTAACTAAGACGCCAAGGGTCGTCGACGACGAGAGGTCGCCAAATGCCACGCCACAACCAAGAGGCCAAAGGACCGGTCGTTATAAAAGCGCCTTTTATTATAACGACCCAGCCCTCTTAGCCCATTTGGCGACCCTCGGGTCGTCGGCCGTGTCATCGGCCCATTTGGCGACCTCTCATGTCGATCGACGACTCTTGGCGTCTTAGTTACTCTAGGACTTTCACAGTGGGTGGATTTTGCCTCCCGAGTTGAACCCTAAACCTCCGGGCTTAGTATTAGAGTTTATGATCTCGCAACCAAGTGAGATCATCTCACTTGCTGTGATCATAAACTCTAATACTTAAGCCCGGAGGTTTAGAGTTCGAATCCGGAGGAAAATCCACCGACCATGGGTGGAAAGTCCTAGTGAGTAACACGGCCAAGGGTCGGTCGACGACATGAGAGGTCGCCAAATGGGCCGACGACATGGGCCGCCACAAGGGCCGCCCATGAGGCCAAAGGTCCGGTCGTTATAATAAAAGGCGCTTTTATTAACGAGCCCTCTTTTTGGCGACCCTCGGTCGTCGATATGTCATCGCCCATTTGGCGACCTCTCGATCGAGCGACTCTTGGCGTGTCAGTTACTCACTAGACTTTCACGATTTTGCCTCCCAGGATTCGAACTCTAAACCTCCAGGCTTAAGTATTAGAGTTTATGAATCCTGGTAACCAAGTGAGATCATCTCACTTGGTTACCAGGATTCATAAACTCTAATACTTAAGCCTGGAGGTTTAGAGTTCGAATCCTGGGGGAGACAAAAATCCACTGACCAGGGGTGGAAAGTCCTAGTGAGTAACGGCACGGCCAAGAGTCGTCGGTCGATGACATGAGAGGTCGCCAAATGGGCCGATGACATAAGGGCCGACGGTCGACGACCCGAGGGTCGCCAAATGGGCCAAGAGGGCCAGGTCATTACAGCATTAGCTTCCACTTTCTTAATCAGAGATGCGTCCCAGTCCTCGTAGGGTAGTGGTTTGTCGGCGCTATCAGTTGGTAGTTGGAGGCCGGTTTTGACAATCATCCAGACTTCAAAATAAGTCTGGAGATATGCCTCCATCCAACCCTTCCAGTACCCGAAGTCATCTCCGGTGAATAGCGGGGGACGGGCTGTACTGTAGCCTTCTTGAAGGGCCATTTAGATCAACTATATAAAACAAATAAACAATAAGAAAATCCCAGGACTTGGTCCTAGATTAGTAGTGCGGTATGAAAAAATAGGTCACGAACTCGGGTGGTGTTGCACCAACCTCGAGCAGAAAACCGATTCGAGAAAAAGAATTAGAATATGGCTATAAAGCCAAATTCTAATCGACTCCGAAAAATCTGAAAATACCATGAAAAAAAATAAATTATTTTGAATGGTGGTTGCACCGATTCAAAATGACCCCGCTCTGATACCAATTGATGGATCGAAAGTGCTAGAGGGGGGGGTGAATAGCTCTCGTGGCTATTTTTAACGATTTAAAACCCATATTATAAACGCAGTGGAAAGTAAATGCAAACACAAAAGATGCAGGTGTTTTACTTCGTTCGGAGCCTATCTCGACTCCTACTCGAAGGCCCGCGGTCCTTGACCGCTTTCGATGGGCAACAACTATAAATCCGGAATTATTACAAACTAGAAGCAATTACAGTTAAGTGCAAATAAGAAAGTTATACCAACGAACAAGAAAGTAGACGAGCTTTGGAGTTTCGGTTCGTTATAGCAGCAGAGCGTTGTTGAAGCGTACGGAGCACACAAGAGCGCAGAACTTCTATTCGGAGATAATAATCTGAGCTGCACCTCGAGGCCCCTTTTTATAGCTCTGCAAGGTCTGATCCAGATCCCCAAGTCTCGGGATTAGATTTGACCCGAAGCGGATCGGTCGACCGATCCCGACGTTCGATCGACCGATCAGATGATCTCCACCGTATCTGATCCGTCCATCCGTTGCTCCGCTTCGGTCTGGTCAAACTTTATCCCTGGGATCGGTCGACCGATCCCAAGGTTCGGTCGACCGATCAGTCTCCTCTGACCCGCACACCTCGGCTTGATCCAGTCAACACCTATCCCAGGTTCGGTCGACCGATCCCGAGGTCCGGTCGACCGATCCCTGGTCTAACCAGGTCCAACTTCTGGAGATCTGATCTGGTAGCTTGAAGGTTCGGTCGACCGATCCCAAGGTTCGGTCGACCGATCCCGGTCAGTACTACCCCTGCACAAAAGTGTTAGTTTCCTGCAAAACAAAGTTAGAACACAAAAGATAATATATAAACAAATGAGTTGACAGCCTTTGGACTGTCCGGGTCTGACTTCGGGTTTCCGACCGGAAACCCTAGGTCGACCCGACGCCTACTGTTCCCTCTATGGGGAACGCATCCTCACCTACTCCACTCAGCAAATTTACCTGATGCCAGTCCGGTCCTCCAGACCGACTGGACTTTCCGCCTAGGGTTACCACCCCCTAGGACCTAGGGTTACCGCCCCCTAGGGTTTTTCTCCACCTAGGGTTACCACCCCCTAGGACCTAAGGTTACCGCCCCTTAGGGTTTCCCTCCACCTAGGGTTACCACCCCCTAGGACCTAAGGTTACCGCCCCTTAGGATTTTCCACCTGCCCAACCGCAATTAGGACTTTCCTGCACACTTGTTTAAGCTCATGAGATAACAAAACAACTTAACTTGAACCCTTTGACATAATCAAAACACCGGTTCGATCATCGGATGCTTCCCGCACCAACAACAAGAATGCATGGTCATGCTCAAATGAGTCAATATGCGATATTGAGCTTATTTGATTGAGTGTGTCTACTTAGATATCAAGAAATACAAAGATTGATAAGAGAATGACATAGTCTATACCTCATTAATCAATCTAAATATCAAGAATAGAAGGATTGAGTCATACAAGATAATAGACATTGAAAGGTTAGGTTGGATCTCGACATTCTCATCACTTTGGTAACAATGATTCATTGCTAGATGCTACTTATTACTTATGTATCTAAAATGATTTTAGATACATTGCCAACATTATAAGAGCCTATTGGGTCACACATAAAGAACATGTTGATTTAGAGATGGATTATAAGGTTAAGTCTAATCCAAATTATACACATTGAGTTAGACTCGAATGAATTCGGATTAGACTCATTGAGTAATGGGTTAGACTCATTGGTTTATTGAGTTAATACCTTATTGGGTTAATGATTAATCCAATATACTAAATCCAACCCATTAAGATTAATAAATATTAATAGAGATTAATACATCATTAATCAAAAGGAATATCAAGAGATAAAAACTTTTTTTATTCATTGGATGAGTACAAAAGTCATTTGTAAAAGTAACTTTTAGGTGAAGTAACCTTTTTGGTAAAGTAACCCTTTTGTAAAATCACCTTATATAGGTGAAATAACCTTTTGGGTGATGGGGTTCTTCTTGATTTTTACTCTTCTTCTCTTGGCCAAAAACACCCTTGTGTAGTTGCTAGTGCAACAAAGGTTGTTTCTTCTCCAAGTCGTGAGTTTGTAAGACGAATGGAGAATGTGTTTGTGTGGATATCATAGAAGCGTAGAGGTGGTGATTGCATTGAGATCTACATCTGAATAAAAGTTACTGTTGGGAGTACCAATTCACGCAACAAAGGTAACCATTATATATGATAGAAGAGGAAAACATAGTATACCGTATTCACAAGGATCTTGTTATGCTTCCGCAAGTGCACAGATATGTCATCAGTAATAAAAGATTATCGATCCCATGAGGACTGGTTATAAGCACTAGTGATTGTTAACGTTGAATTAGATAAACTACTGATGGTTGTAAGTGAACTGTTTCTTGAGAAGAAAAGAACTTGGGAAGTAGATGTGAGAACTGGCAAGAGAAAGAGAGTTTTACTTGGTTTGGGAAGAGCTCTAGGAGTTCGGTTTCATTATGGGGGTAGCTAATGCATCATATTCTATCCTTTCCTCATTGTCAATGAACATGTACTCGTCGGAAGTTATAGCCACTACCCCTAAGTACTAAACAGAGAAGATCCCTGTGAAATCTTGTTACGGTTAACCCCTGTCACTAGGGCACCTCGATAAATCACAAGAATGCAAACCTGGTCAGTATCATTAAGGATAGAGATAGGGTTTTGATTTGGTTTCTTACTTCCTTGTGGAGGAATCACCTCTCCTTTCGAGAGAGTATCCTAGATGTCCATGAACGGGTTACCCCTGTCACTAGGGCCCCTCGGGTATACGATCTAAGATCCTCTCTTTACGAAATTAGCAATCCCAATACAATCAATTAATACGACATGGCAAACAAGTCTCATGCATATCAAATTGAAACAAGATAAGTGAAATCATTCAAAGAGTGAAAGCATAAGCATGAATCATACATCATAACCTATCCACAACTACTTCCTGATCCTAGAACAAAAAATCTACTCCATAGATGCAGGAGAAAACCCCAAAGACATAGTATAATTAAACATTCAATACCTAGACAAGAAGAGAGAGGGAATAGAGATGTTTATTCAATGACGTCGAGTGATCTTCGGATCCAATCCTTTGCTTTTGGAGTTGATGCAGTGATGGAGGTGATCTCGGATCGTCGAACAGAGGTCCGGGACGGCACCAAGGTGTATCACCCTTTTTCCCCGCTCTCCTCTCCCAAGGGGAAGGGTTAAGAGCCCTTTTATAGCCTAGGGCGCGGGTGTCGCACGGCCCGTGCCATGGCCGTGCGAGATCCGCATGGCCAGCTCCTCTCCTTCTTCGGGTAGAGTGGCATGGTCGTGCGAGATTCGCACGGCCATGTCATCCTTTGTTTCTGGTCGTGAGGCACGGTCATGCAAGGTCGCATGGTCGTGTGCTACTCTCTCTCGGGAATGGCCACATGGTCGTGCAGGGTTGCACAGTCGGTGTCAAGTTTGATGCTTTTGCTCCGATGCATCGACAATCACCGTTTTCGCTCCAAAAGTTATCCTTGTTAACACAAAACCAAACAAAGAGTAGATCTTTGATAAAAGAGTAATTAATACTGAATAAACAATAGAAGAGATGATTGTGCGAAGAATATATACAAATAAAGCAAGTGAATGTGCGTTAAAACATGCATAAACGATCAGAATAACTACGCACATCAGATCTCTGGAGAGATCCTTTTTCTACTGCGTTATGTGTTATTTTATGCATCAAATCCCTACACTCTTGCCCAAAATCCAATCAATCGTGACATGTTAGGACTTTCTCATAAAGTGTCTGGTCAACCTTTTGTTGGGATATATACTATAAGCCTAGCTTTTGTATGAACATCTATTTTAAAATATTTTGAAATGAGAATCATTTTGGTCAAAATGTTTACATTTTATATTTATATATATGTCAATCCAGTTGTCCATTTAATTTATATTGTAGATAACATAGTGTGTGGTGCCACATAGAAGATTATGTTATCGGTTCCTTATAAATTATAAATGGTAGCTCACAACCAAGATGGAATGGGACAAACCATTGGAACGGTTGTAGTGTAATTTGGTATTAGTCTGTCTTGACTATAAAATTACACTAGTATACTATGTGTGTATTGAGCAGGATCGTTTGAGGTTGTTTGATATGTACTGATTACATAAAAGAACAAAATCTCTGTTATTATGGATGTGCATCCTCGTAATCCCGATATAATAATAAGCACGTATACTTAGTATTTATTTTTTTAACTTATCAACGGGTGAGATTTATTCATTAAATCAATAGGCCTGATGAGTTGGTAGATAATACTGTTTATATGGTGTGTTGTTGATTATATAAGGAATTTGTGTCCTAATTATTTAGGCTAATGATGTCCCATTGAGGAGCTCATAAGGATTATCATGTAAACCCTACAGGTGGACTTAGTCCGGCATGTTAATAAAGTTGAGTGGTACTACTCTTGAAATCATATGTTAATTAATTGAGTTGTCAGTAACTCATTTAATTAACGGACATATGATATCTTAAACACAGGGAGATTAACGCACTCATGATAAGAAGGAGCCCATATTGTAATATGGGATTGGTGCGGTAGTTCAATAATAACCCTTTAGTGGTATAGGTTATTATTGATGGACTTGGATTGAGTGTTTGGGTCGAACACAGGAAGCCCAAGCCCATCAGGAGGCCTAAACCAATTCCTCCTCTAGGTCTCTGTTGTAGCCTCTATATAAAGCCTCACATCCACCCATCCACATTTTGGTTAATATTACCTTCCTAGGGTCGGCGGCAAGGGTTATAAAAGGGAGTAGGTGGCGCCCCCTAAAACCTAATTTTTCCCATAATTCTCTTCTCCTCCTTGCTAGGGTCGGCGCCTCTTGCTTAGAATCCTTTGTGGCCAGCGGCTTGGAAAAGAGGAAGAAGAGGAGAAGATGCCCCATCCTAGAGCATCTCTTGGAGGTCGGTGGTTTGGAAAGGAAGAGGGGAAGGGTGTTTATTGTCTTGGTAGATTATCGCCCACACAACGTCCAAGAAGAGGAGAGGAATACAACAGAAGATCAAGAGGTTTTTGGCTACAAAAGAAATGTACAAGTAGTTCTTTGATTCTGTTGTGTAATTAGTTTAGTTTTTTTTGTATCGATCCTGAATACCAACACAAGAGGCCAGTGATCTTGTACTTCGATCAAGGCATGCTTTGATTCATCAAGAACTTACTCGATTGATCAAACACATGTCTGATCGAACATGTGGGTTGCTAGGAAAAGTTCTGTACTTGTACAATTTTTGTACAAGAGAAAGTGAAACAGAACAGAATTTCAGCGCCTTCAATTGGTAACAGAGCGAGGTTTCTAGCTCTGTGTGATTGGTTTTCTGTTAAATTATGCACTGCTCATATATGAGTTCAGGCGGGATAATAGTAGGATATGCAAGAAAGATTAACTTTGTGGTTGCAGGCATCCTAGGTCCAACTATTATGGCTTTTTGTGTTTATGTATGATTTGAACCCTCAGGCATGTCGAGGTTGTTTTGTGTTGTGCATGATTGTAATAATTAAATACACCGGCTGTATTCTGTTCGATCTAGATTACATGTAAATTCCTTTGTGGAATATAGGATCAATAAATGTAAATTTTTATTTCTTTTATTATGGCTTGTATCCTTGCTATGCGTGGTGCTATTTTGAGGACCGGAGGCACGGCGAAGAAGGAAGCAAGATAGACGCGATGACTTGATCCATTGGCGGCATATTGGAGGACAACGATGGATGAGGCCATAATAGTTAGAAATTTTATTTTCATATTTATTGCCTTTATATGTTGTTTTTATGTATTGTGATATGTATGCATGTTAAAATTCCTCAATTTAAATAACTAAGTAGGAGAGGGATTATTTAAATAAATTCCACAGTCTCCATTACTGGTTTGTAAGTAATACATTAAAACTTGCACGTCAGCTTTAAGTGCCTTCCTCCATATCGGATGAGTTTGTTTGTGAATCATTAGATCAAACTTCCTCTATGGATGATTATAGGAAATTATTTAGGTTTGTTTGATCTTCTCCATCTGAAGGGGCATAATCCTAATTAATGGACTAAGTATCAAGTAATGGTATACACTTAGGCGTATTTAATAGTATCCTCCCCATCCGAGTCACTGCTATTATTTGTGTGATCGAAGATGAATCAACTATTAATTTTATTTATCATAAAGTTAGGTTAACAAGATAATAAAATTAATGAGTAAAATCTCCTCTTACAAATGTTTGAATTAGTATACATCCACACTATCGTGGCATACGAAATTCACGGTGTTTTGAGATGTTGGTGAATTTAAATTATATTGTTTGAGGAATCAATATTATTATAAATTCTAAAGTTTTGACCAAATATTTTATTTTGTGATTCTCATGATTTCAAAATGGTTTTCAATCATCTTGCTGTTATTTTAAAAGAAAACAAACTTACTTATCCAAATTATATTGATTGGAAATGGAACTTGGACATTGTCTTAACTGCTGAAGAATATAAGTTCGTACTTTTTGAGGTATGTCCTAGCGTGCCTGATAAGGATTCTAATGAAGAGGAGATAGAGAGACATAGGAAATGGGTCAAGGCAGATGAGATGGTGTGGTGTTACATTTTGGCTTCTATGTAAAATGTGCTGCAACATCAGCATCAGGCCATACCCACTGTCTATGACATGATGCTCAATCTCAAGGAACTCTTTGTACACCAGAATCGGGCTGCCAGGCAAGAGGCCATGAGAAACTTAATGACGACCACCATGACTGAGGGGACACACGTGAGGGATCATATCCTCAAGATGATGGCTCATTTGAATGAGATGGAAGTCTTTGGAGCTGAAATCGATGGGGAAACCCAGGTCGATATCATTCTGCAAACACTGCCCAAGAGTTTTGAGCAGTTTCGCCTGAACTACAACATGAACAAAAGGGTTTATTCATTGGTGGAACTTCTGACAGAACTCCAAGCGTCAGAAGGGCTATTTCATCAAAGTTCTCAAGTTCACATTGCAAAAAGCATTTCTGCCTCTAAGCCGAAAGGCGGAAAGAAGAAGAAGAAACAATTTGGTTTGGCAAAGAAAGTGATTCAACCTCAAGGGACTGGACCGCAGGCAGGTGTGAAGAAGCCGAAGGGCAAGTGCTTCACATGCAAGCAATCTGGACATTGGAAGGTGGACTGTCCTCGTAGAAAGGAGAACAATAAAGGTATATCTTATTCATTAGTTGTTGAAACATGTTTAACAGTGTTATCTACCAGTACCTAGTGTGTAGATACGGGAGCCACTGATCATGTCTGTAATTCATTGCAGGGGTTCCAGAAACTAGATGACTACATGAAGGGGAGATCACCGTCTACATGGGCAATGCTACGAGAGTGGTGGCTGTTGCAGTGGGAGATGTTTATTTATCTTTTGATAGGAATAAAACTTTGATTTTAAAAAATTATCTTTACGTACCATGTTTTAGAAAGAACTTGATTTCAGTTTCTAAATTATTTATGGATGGATATTCTATTTCTTTTGATGATAAATTGGTTGTCAAGAAAAATAGTGTGGTTATCTGTTCCAGTGAGCTAGTTAGAAATTTGTATACTCTTAATTCAATAACTCCCACGATGCAACAAATGGAAATTAATAACACATGTTCTAATAAGAGAAAGCAACCATCGGAAATGAACCAAACATATCTTTGGCATCTAAGGTTGGGTCATATTAACTTGAGTAGAATTCAAAGGTTAATAGCCGATGGACCTTTGGGTTCATTGGTAGTGGAAAACTTTCAGACCTGCGAGTCTTGTTTGGAAGGAAAAATGACCAAGAGGCCTTTTAAGGAAAAGGGGTATAGAGCCAAAGAAGTATTAGAATTGGTTCATTCTGATTTGTGTGGGCCTATGACTATCCAAACAAGAGCTGGTTTCGAATATTTTGGCTCTTTTATAGACGACTATTTGATATATAGGTACATTTACTTGATGCGCCACGAGTCTGAGTGCTTTGATAAGCTCAAAAGAGTACAAGACTGATGTGGAGAAACGTCATGGTAAAAGTATCAAGACACTACGGTCTGATCGTGGTGGAGAGTACCTCTTAGGAGAGTTTTGGAGTTACTTATCAGAGGTCGGGATTCAATCCCAATTGTGTGCACCTGGTACACCCCAATAGAATGGTGTGGCAGAACGAAGGAATAGGACTCTTATGGAAATGGTTAGATCAATGATGAGTTATTCAGAATTACCAAATTCATTTTGAGGATATGCTCTGGAAATGGCGACGTACATTCTGAACTTGGTACCTTCTAAGTCAGTACCCGCTACTCCCACAGAATTATGGAATGGGCGTAAGTTTAGTTTGAAACACATTCAGATTTGGGGTAGTCCAACACATGTGCTGAAGGGAGACGCTAATAAGGAATCATGTACAAAAATTCACTTGTTCGCGGGATATCCTAGATAAACGAAAGGTGGTTTGTTTTATAGTCCTGAAGATCAGAAGGTCATTGTTAGCACCAATGCCTAATTTTTAGAAGAGGACTATGTAATGAACCACGAGCCCATGAGTAAAATTGTTCTTGAGAAAATAAGAGAGGACACTTCTACTTTAGTACCAATGGCACAAGATGAGATACCAGAAGTAACTGCAACACATGTCACAAATGATGCACAATTACAGGTAGTGCCTCGTCGTAGTGGGAGGGTTGTTAGACAACCTGATAGATTCATATTTTTGGGAGAGTCTTCAGACTTTATCCCTAGTGAACATGAAGTTGATCCCTATACATATGATGAAGCACTCCAGGATAAAGATGCAGCATCTTAGCAAAGTGCAATGAACTCTGAAATAGAATCTATGCATTCTAATCAGGTCTGGGAGCTTATAGAACCACCAAATGGTGTAAAAGCCATTGGATGTAAATGGATCTACAAAAGGAAAAGAGGAACAGAAGAGAAGGTGGAAACCTTTAAAGCGAGGCTTGTTGCAAAGGGGTATACTCAAAAAAAGGGAATCGATTATGAGGAAACTTTTTTGCTGGTAGTCATGCTTAAGTCTATCCAGATTCTTTTATCTATTACTGCTCATATGGATTATGAGATTTAGCAAATGGATGTCAAGGCAGCTTTCCTTAACAGAAGTCTTGAAGAAAACATCTATATGAAGCAACCAGATGGATTCATTGCGAAAGGCAAAGAGAATCTTGTATGTATGCTCAATCGGTTCATTTATGGACTGAAGTAAGCTTCGAGATCTTGGAACATCCGGTTTGATGAAGTGATCTGGTCTCATGGATTCATTCAGTGTTCGGATGAGTCTTGTGTATACAAGAAAAGTGACGAAAATGTGGTGGTATTTCTTGTACTATACGTAGATGACATTTTGCTCATTGGCAACAATGTCAAAGTGTTGTTAGACGTAAGGGTAGGGATGTCCAAGTAGTTTGATATGAAGGACTTGGGAGAATGTGGACATATTTTTGGGATCAAAGTAATAAGGAATTGTAAGAAAAGGATGTTGTGCTTATCCCAAGCTTCATACATCAATATTATCCTAGCTCGTTTTAGCATGCAAAACTCCAAGAAAGATTTTCTACCTTTTCGGCATGGAGTACCTTTATGTAAAGAGATGTGTCCTAAGACACTAAAGGAGATAGAGGAGATGAAGGCGGTTCCTTATGCTTTGGTTGTAGGAAGCCTAATGTATGTAATGCTATGTACGAGACCGAATATTTGTTTTGTCGTGGGTGTGGTTAGCAGATATCAAAGTAACCCAGGATAGGGACATTGGACTTTCGTAAAGCATATATTAAAGTACCTGAAAAGGACTAGAAATTATATACTAGTTTACCAGGCAGATGATTTGCTCCATGTGGGTTACACGGATTCAGACTTCCAATTAGATAGGGCCAATAGTAAATCAACCTCGGGATATGTGTTTACTTTGGGAAGTGGAGCCATAGCATGGAGGAGTGTTAAGAAGAAATGTGTTTCAGACTCCACCATGGAAGCTGAGTATATGGCAGCCTCTGAGGTAGCCAAAGAAGTTGTATGGCTCATAAACTTCTTGATGGACTTAGATGTGGTTCCTGGTTTGCCTGAAGTTATCACAATTTATTGTGATAATAGTGGTGCAGTAGCAAACTCGAAGGAACCACGAGCCCATAAGGCAAGTAAACACATTGAGCGCAAGTACCACCTGATACGAGACATTGTAAAACGAGGAGAGGTTGTTGTCGCCAAGATTACATCAGTAGATAACCTAGTAGATCCTTTCACTAAGGCCCTTCCGGTGAGAGCTTTTGATAGGCATGTTGAGGGGATGAGAATCAGATGTATGGCAGCATTTATGGCAGCATAGTCTTTTAGTATAAGTGGGAGATTGTTGGGATGTATACTATAAGCCTAGCTTTTGTATGAACATCTGTTTTAAAATATTTTGAAATGAGAATCATTTTGGTCAAAATATTTGCATTTTATATTTATATATATGTCAATGCAGTTGTCCATTTAATTTATATTGTAGATAACATAGTGTGTGGTGCCACACAGAAGATTATGTTATCGGTTCCTTGTAAATTATAAATAGTAGATCACAACCAAGATGGATTGGGACAAATCATTGGAACGGTTGTAGTGTAATTTGGTATTAGTTTGTCTTGACTATAAAATTACACTAGTATACTATGTGTGTATTGAGCAGGATTGTTTGAGGTTGTTTGATATGTACTAATTACATAAAAGAACAAAACCTCTGTTATTATGGTTATGCATCCTCTTAATCCCTATATAATAACAAGCACGTATGCTTAGTATTTATTTTTTTAACTTATCAATGGGTGAGATTTATTCATTAAATCAATAGGCCCGATGAGTTGGGAGATAGTGTTGTTTATATGGTGTGTTTTTTATTATAGAAGGAATCTGTGTCCTAATTATTTAGGCTAATGATGTCCCCTTCAAGAGCTCATAAGGATTATCATATAAACCCTGCAGGTGGACTTAGTTCGGCATGATAATAAAGTTGAGTGGTACTACTCTTGAAATCAGATGTTAATTAATTGAGTTGTCAATAACTCATTTAATTAACGGACATACGATATCTTAAATACAGAGAGATTAACGCACTCATGATAAGAAGGAGCCTATATTGTAATATAGGATTGGTGCGATAGTTCAATAATAACCCTTTAGTTGTATAGGTTATTATTGATGGACTTGGATTGAGTGTTCGGGCCAAACATAGGAAGCCCAAGCCCATCAGGAGACCTAAATCAATTCCTCCTCTAGGTCTCTGTTGTAGCCTCTATATAAAGACTCGCATCCACCCATCCACATTTTGGTTAATCTTACCTTCCTAGGGCCAGCAGCAAGGGTTATAAAAGGGAGTAGGTGGAGCCCCCTAAAACCTAATTTTTCCCACAATTCTCTTCTCCTCCTTGTTAGGGTCGGCGCCTCTTGCTTAGAATCCTTTGTGGGCAGTGGCTTGGAAAAGAGGAAGAAGAGGAGAAGGTGTCCCATCCTAGAGCTTCTCTTGGAGGTCGACGGTTTGGAAATGAAGAGGGGAAGGGTGTTTGTTGTCTTGGTAGATCGTCGCCCACACGACGTCCAAGAAGAGGAGAGGAATACAACAGAAGATCAAGAGGTTTTTGGCTATAAAGGAAAGGTACAACTAGTTCTTTGATTCCGCTGTGTAATCGGTTTAGTTTCTTTATATCGATAATGAATACCAACACAAGAGGCCAGCGATCTTGTACTTCGATCAAGGCGTGCTTTCATCCATCAAGAACTTGCTCGATTGATCAAACACATGTCTGATCGAACATGCGGGTTGCTAGGAAAAGTTCTATACTTGTACAATTTTTGTACAAGGGAAATTGAAACAGAACGGAATTCCAGCGCCTTCACCTTTTACACTTAGAGTTTCTATCTCGTGACAACTTCCTGTTGAACTTTCAATCACCAAGTGCGGTCTTCATTGACCCACTTAGATTTTTCTCTTGCCTAACCGTAGTTAGAATTTTCCTCTTGCCAACGTGTGGTCCTCCTTGCCCCACTCGAACTTTTCCTTGCCAACATATGGTCCTCCTTGACCAACTTTGACTTTTCTTTACCTAATTGCAGTTAGGACTTTTCCCTTGCCTAACTCTCAAGTTAGGACTTTCCCAGTCAAGTATCCTATCTTCCATGACCTACTTGACTTCTCTCTCACACATCGTCAAATATTTGGTCAGCCTTGACCTATTTGACTTCTACTCATATATTGTTCATACATCGAAACTCAAGCTCGAATCCACTTGAGTTTAGTCAAACTGGTCAACCTTAACCTAAGGACAATTGCACCAACAATCTCCCAACATTAGATTCAAAGAACTTTGAAATTTTTCTTACCATATACTCTTCTTTATTTTTGTCGGGTGGTGATTCTAAATCTAGCTAACTCTTCTTTGCTTTTATGGCGATGCTGTTGTTTGACTTTTCTATGTCTTTAAGACTTATACATCGAGACTTATGAAGTTCAAAAGTCGAAAATAAATTTTCTAACGTACTTATCTTGAGGCCCTTGGAGATATAGTAGGAGCCTACTATAGATGTCCATGTCAGTGTTCTCGAAAATGCATTCAATAAATTCTAATTTGTTACCATTTCTCTGAGATTTTTGAGTTCAGTGATTAATTCCTTGATCTTTGTGTGTAGTTGAGCCACCTTTTCCCCTTCTATCTGAAAGTTGGTTAGTAAATTTTAGAGCAGATCCCATCTTTCCAATTTAACCTCCAAGGTCCCTTCGTGCAACTCTAGAAACTTCTCCCAGAGTTCTTTAGCTGAGTTGTAGGTGCCAATCTGATTGACTTCTTGGGGTGATAGAATGCTCAAGAGCTGGAACTCAGACTTACCATTTTCCATGAACATATTCTACTATTTTTTATTCCACTGGTGTTCTTCCTTGTCTTCTCCATTCTCATTCTTAGGTAGTGCAAAATCATATTTTAAAAAAAAAAGTAAAATATTGAAATTGATTTTGAAGAATACCTCCATTTTAAGCTTCCAAAGTATGAACTCCCCCTCAAACTTTGGCGGGTAGATCCTAGATCCGGCCATCATCTTCTTACTTTAGTTGGCATTTAGTCCTTTTAAGGAGTCTAGGCTCTAATACTAATTGTTGGACCGTTGGTGGCTAGCTAGAGAGGGGGAATAGCCCTGTAAGTAAAGTTAACAATTCTCTTGCTTTCAAACTTAGCAAGGATACACACGTTAATTAATCAGATAACAGTAACAGCACATAAACATAAAGTAAGAATGGACTCTGAATTTACTTGGTTTATAACTGGAGAGGTTGCTAATACAAGATGATGAAAGCTCCACTAAGATCTCCTTTGATGAATGTGGAGTAGCCTCTTATAAGTGATGTAAGCTCAAAATGAAATACAAAAAATGAAGTATATTGTATTGTTTAGAACTTCGAGCATGAAGACTCTATTTATAGCCTACTGGTCAAATCTAGCTGTTTACTGATGTGGCAGTTCCCGAACACCTGGACCTAGTCCAAGCGCCTAAACTCGATTGAGTCGATCCACTCCACAATGGCTTTGTCCAATGATTCTGGACTTTTTGGGCTCCTGGACCCGATTCGAGCGCCTGGAGTCTGCTAACGTGGACTCTATGCTGATCCTCTTCGACAACAACTATATAGGACCGTAAATCGCTAGAGGAGGGTGAATAGCACGAGTCATTTTTTTCATATTTTCAAAAATCACGAGAATACACAGCAGAAAAAAAAAAAAAAAAGAATCGAACGCTAACATAAGTTCATTTTACATAGTTTAGAGCTTTCGACAACTCCTACTCTAAGGCTCATACTCATAGAGCTTTCATTGGGCAATCACTATAAGCTTGAAAAGATTACCCAAATTTAAGTAATGCAAGAAAAATAAATATACTAACAACAAAAGGAATAAGAGCTTGATCGATGGTTGTTGGAGCAACCTTTCGGTGTTGTAGGAGTCTTCTCAGAGAAGCACACAAGTACGAAAGTTAGAGCAAGATGTACTAAATCTTCTGGTCAAAGTCCTTTTTTATAGGCCTTTTTTAGGCACCTAGACCACCCCCGAGTGCCTCCAACGAGGCCTATCCGATCTTGGACATCGCTAAATTATCCATGTCCGAGCACTTGGACCCGGTCTGAGCGCTCGGACCTTTGACGTGGCCGCGCCTCATCAAAACTCTATCTCTGAAACTTCATCCATCTCCGGGTGCCCAGACCGGTCTAAGCGCCTGGACCCTGGCATGTGCTGGCTTATTAGAGTCTTCCACTTAGCCAGTTGCCTGTTTAGCCCCTTTCCGGGCACTTGGACCAACTCTGAGCTCCTGGACCCTTCCCGGGCGCTTGGAGGCACTTTTTAAGCCAACTGATTTTCCACATCACAAGGTTTATCACAACAAAATATAACCTCTAAAATTGAGTTAGCACAATACAGAGATTGTTGGGTTCGGAGCGCAGCGGAAGACATATAATGAATGATGGATCTTTCGTGGTACATATAGTTTTGCACAAAATTATATAAAACATACCTCGAGACCTCGATAGGTGTGAATAATATCACGGACAAATAAGACAGATAAGAGCCCCACGTGTGACTCCTCTAGCGGTATCCACGCGCACTAGATCACGAACTTGACACGATCCGTTAGGTGCTAGCCACTTGGATCGACAAAGTCTTGGAAGCACTACCGATTTCTTCCAGTGGAAGACGAAGTTGACAAAGGAGAAACGGAGAGAATGAAATCCTTTTCTTGATTCTTTCTGAGGATGGCTATTTATAGCTTCCAAGGAATACGAAGAGTTAAGCTTTCAATTAATTCATCATTTATAATTTTCATTAATAAGGAAGATGAAGAGTTATAGACTCCATAAATTCTTCATTTATAACCTTCATTATGATAACTCTTCAAATTCTTCATTAATTATCATTATGATGACTCTTCGAATTCTCCATTAATCATCATGATTATGGCTATTCGAATTCTCTCTTCTTTGTATCAAATAAATCCATATTTGATTTTGATTTCGATTAGCTTCCGATACCATTGTTCATGTCTACGTGTTATGCGTGCGACCCTCTAGGTTTTATACACGAAGGCAGTGTAAATCCATACACAGATTAAGGTAACCGTCTAGCAACAGTTTTTAGCCACCTAACGCGATAAAATTAATATCAGTCATAAACTGTAAACCACTATGAACCGATTACTGTGTAATTCAATCTCTTCATCTAAAGCCTACATCCCAATTAATTCGATACATTATGCATCATAACCAAATTAATTGTTTTACTTGATTTCCAAGATATAATAGACTCCTCTTGAATGATAAATCATTCCTCCCATAGACATGGATTTTAAGTCACTAATATCTCTATCAAGCGACCAGGATGTTAACTCCTAATCCAAGAGAGCGATGAATCCTCTATTGACTCAACACTATTCTCTCTACGTTTTGTCATACACCCAACTACCATATTAATCACAATCCGATTAAAGATTGCTTTTAACGGCGTCAAAGCACATAACTCCACGCATAGAATAAATGAAGGTCTCAAGTCAAAAGATTAGTTACACTCGTTCATAAGAGGAATAACCAATGATGCTTAATATGTGATCTCCTCTTAAGCGAGTCGTGTCCAGTGTACCTCTAAACTCAAGGCACCCCCAAGTACAACTTGGATATTCATCCCTCCGGTCTATCTCGACCTAGTCATACTCAGCGTTGATCTAGATATTCATGTCCCCTCTAGATATCTATCCGATCAAGGACTGTTTTCATATTAATATACCCATTAATCTGTGGGACTTTATCATTAATCATATACGTACAGAAAAGTAAATAATTAATGATAAATTCTTGCCTTTATTAAATAATTATCCACAAAATACATAAGGAGTGTCTTGGCACATAAGTGCACACGCTAACAATCTCCCACTTGTACTATTGCCAAACACTACGGACTCTCAGTCCTAGGCTCCTCACATGGGTCTCATGTTTTTGTAGAGGTAAGGCCTTTGTGAGTGGGTATGTGATATTCTCGCTGGTATCTACTCTGCTAATCAACACATCACCCCTATGAACAATCTCCCTAAGGAGGTGATACTTCCTTAGTACATGCTTGGATTGTTGGTGAGACCTTGGCTCCTTTGCCTGTGCTATGGCCGTATTATTGTCACAGTATAGCACAACTAGATTAACAATGCTAGGAACCACTTCAAGCTCCGCTATGAAGATCTTGATCCACACAGCTTCCTCTGCTGCCTTTGAAGCTGCTATATACTCGGACTCAGCTGTTGAATCTGCAACTGTCTCCTGCTTGGAACTCCTCCAGCAAACAGCTGCACCATTCAGACAAAACACATATCCTTGTTACGACTTCAGATCATCCCGATCTGTTTGAAAACTTGCGTCAGTATATCCTCTGACGACTAATTCCTTGTCTCCTCCAAAAATTAAGAACATGTTCTTTGTTCTTCTAAGATACTTGAGGATAGTCTTTACCGCAGTCCAATGACCCTCTCCAGGATTTGACTGATATCTACTCGTCATGCTTAATGCATACGAGACATCTGGTCGAGTGCATATCATAGCATACATTATGGACCCTGTAGCCGAAGCATAAGGTATCTTGTCCATTCTATTTCTTTCCTCATGTGTTCCTAGACACATAGCTTTGGAAAGATGCACACCATGTGACACTGGTAAATATCCTCTTTTGGAGTCCTACATACCAAATCTATTCAGCATTTTATCAATGTATACACCTTGACTCAACCCTAGTAACCTGCTTTGTCTATCTCGGTATATTCTAATACCTAAGACATAGGTTGCATCTCCAAGATCTTTCATTGAGAAACACTCTCCCAACCAAGTCTTGGTAGATTCTAGGCTAGGGATGTCATTGCCTATAAGAAGTATGTCATCAACATACAACACTAGGAACGTAATCTTGCTCCCACTAACCTTCTTGTAAACGCAAGGTTCTTCTGGATTCTTGACAAAAGAAAAATCTTTAATGGCTTCGTCAAATCACAGATTCTAACTCCGAGATGCTTGCTTTAATCCATAAATGGACTTCTTGAGCTTACATATTTTATTGGCGTTCTCAGATTTTATAAAACCGGGAGGTTGTACCATACATACTTCCTCCTGTAACCTTCCATTTAGGAAAGCAGTTTTAACATCCATTTTTCAAATCCCGTAGTCCTTGTAAGCTGCTATAGCTAGCAAAATTCTAATGTACTTAAGCATTGCAACGGGCGAAAATGTTTCATCATAGTCAATTCCATGACGTTGATTGAAACCCTTTGCCACAAGCCTAGCTTTATAGGTACTTATGTTCCCATCCATGTCAATCTTTTTCTTGAAGATCCATTTGCACCCTATAGGTTTTACCCCAACTGGCACATCAACCAACTCCCAAACTTGGTTGGTGTACATGGAGTCCATTTCAGATTTCATGGCTTCCAGCCATTTCTCAGAATCATTTGAAGCAACTGCTTCCTCGTAAGTCGACGGTTCATCATCTTCGATGAGTAGCACTTCCTCATCTTGGGTTACCAGCCAACCATATTTGTTTGGCTCTCGGTGTATTCTTGTAGACTTACGTTGATCTCGCGTTTCTTGAGCAGTCCCGGATGAAGGAGACACTTGTGCTTGTGGCACTGTCTCATTGTCCAACTGTTCATCTTCCAACCTGTTTGTAGAGTCTATAATTTCTTCAAGACTTACTTTACTCCCACTATCTTCTTTAGAAATAAATTCTTTTTCCAAGAAAGTAGCATACCGAGCAACAATAACTTTGTGCTCACTTGGGAGATAAAAATAATATCCCATTGTAGCTTTGGGATAACCTACAAACATACATTTTATGGATCTTGCTGCAAGCTTATTAGAATTTTCATTCTTCACATAAGCATCACAACCCCATATCTTTAGATAAGACAAATTTGGTTTCTTTCCAAACCATAACTCATAAGGAGTCTTATCTACTGTCTTGGTAGGAACTCGGTTAAGTGTGTATGCTGTTGTTTCTAAGGCATAGCCCCAAAATGATATTGGAAGACTTGCATGACTCATCATTGATCTAACCATATCCATGAGTGTGCGATTTCTCCTTTCCGAAACACCATTCCACTCTGGCGTCCTAGGAGGTGTAAGTTGGGAAATTATCCCACACTCTTTTAGGTAATCAATGAACTCTTGGCTTAGATACTCGCCACCTCGATCACTCCGAAGGGCCTTAATCTTCTTACCAAGTTGATTTTCTACCTCATTCTTGAACTCCTTAAACTTATCTAGAGTTTTAGACTTATGTCTCATTAAGTAGACATATCCATATCTACTTAAATCGTCAGTAAAAGTCACGAAGTAGGTATACGCTCCTCTAGCCTGAACTTGCAATGGTCCACAAACATCACTATGTATGAGTTCTAGTGGTTCCTTTACTCGTTCACCTACCTTGGTGAATGACTTCTTGGTCATTTTTCCTTGTAAACACGCTTCGCATGTATCTATGGGCTCTAATTCAAAAGAGTCCAAATACCCATTATTGAGTAGTCTAGCGATGCGTTTCTGGGTTATATGACCAAGTCTACAGTGCCAGAGGTATGTTAAGTTTGATTCATGTAATTTCTGTTTCTTACTTTCAATACAATAGATTGGTTCATCTAAGTTAAGAACATAAAGACCATTATTCAATGAACCATTCCCATAGAATATATTATTCAAATAAAAGGAACATAACTTGTCCTTGAATTGAAATACAAATCCCTTGGTGTCTAAACTTAACACCGAAATGATATTCTTTGAGAAACTAGGAACAAAATAACAATTTTCTAAGTTCAAAACAAGTCCGCTAGGCAAATTTATTGAATATGTTCCTACAGCTAACGCAGCAACTCTCGCTCCATTAGCTACTCGTAGGTCCATTTCGCCCTTGGACAACCGCCTGTAGTCACTTAGACCCTACATGTTCGCACAAATGTGAGAACTACTTCCAGAATCTATGACCCATGATGAAGAAACAGAAAGATTGCACTCTATCATAAAGATACTTGAAGCATCCGCTCCACTGGCATTCTTCTTCATGAAAATATAGCAGTTTTTCTTCCAGTGACCTTTCTTGCCACAATAGAAGCACATGGCCTCCTTCTCATCGGATTGGGGTACCTGCATCCCTTTCTTAAGCTTCTTTTGAGCTTGATATTTAGGATTCTTCACTGCATTACCTTAGGATTAAACTTCCCGGTGCCAGAGCGCTTGCTGGTCTTTCTGACCATCATTGCATGCAGTGAAGGATTTACCTTCATATCCTTCTCAGCAGTTTTCAACATTACCATCAGATCAGTCAAACTCTTGTCCATGCTGTTCATGTTGAAATTCAACACAAACTGAGAAAATATGGAGGTAGTGACGACAAGATTAGGTCAACAGCCAAGTCTTGGTCCAACTTAGAACCTAAGCTCTCGAGCCTCTCTATGTACCCGATCATCTTGAGTACATGAGATCCAACTTGGTTTCCTTCCTCCAACATGGTACGAAATAGTGCTCGAGAGGTTTCATACCTCTCTACTCTCGCACTCTCTTGGAAGAGCTCACGCAAGTGCTGATCAATCTCCCTAGCACTCATGTTCTCATGTTGTCTCTGCAATTCGGGAGACATAGAAGACAGCATGATGCATTGCACATCCAGTGCATCTTCCATATATTGTGAATAATATGACTGATCTTCCTCTGAAGCATCGGGTGTAGGCTCTTTCAGTGGTTCATCTTCTAGCACATAAATTTTTCTCTCATGTCTTAAGATGATTTTCAGTTTCCTATACCAATCTAGGTAGTTGGAACCGAGGAGGATATTCTCTTTCTCAATAATGCTTCGCAGTGATAAGGTACTTGTGTTTGTCATCTAAAATTTAAAGCAGAGTTTTAGTATTTGTGGAATTATTTAATAAAGGTCTTTTATAACTCCTATTATTTTATTCAAGTCCAACAGCCCTCACTATCAGAATCGGGAATTAGTTGGTAACAATTCCTAATAGGACCGAAACCCTGAATCATATAAAATGCACACAGTTGAGATGTACCTACATGCTACATTCATCAAGTAGGCCTTAACTTGCCAATCACAAATCTATGTGACTTTCGGTATATTCTTGTTGAGCCTTATATTCTCAACACTTGCCCCTCAAATCAGTTAACCTTAGCTGAGCTAAACAAGTCAACGAATTTGAGTTAAGTCAACCCACTAATAATCATGATAAATTACAGATGTTTTGACATGAGCCCATAGCTGAGCTGTACCGACTTATGTAAAAACTCTAACTATCATCATAGTTATTAGTGGAGGGCATTTAACAAATCTTGACTTTAATATATTTAAGGGATTTTATAATTATTAAAAATGTCTTACCATAATTAACTTCTTGTGCATTTGCATAATCTCATTATGAGATTTATCTCCATTAATCCTCTTAGTCTTTTAAGACAAATAGGTCTCGAAGATGTTAACATGTTAATCTACTTATGCCATAAGGAATTTATATCTAAATTGCAACACGTATTACTTTACAGGTTTTAGACAAAATTCATTTCTATCATGAAATGTTATGGCATATAATTTGCAATAAAGAAATTAAGATTTCTTTGAAATCTCTTGAAACACTGATTCTTCAAATAAATTTTAAAGAATCGGCTTCGTACTATATGATCCAACCACGAACTTGCTCTGATACCACTGTTGGGTTCGGAGCACAGCGGAAGACATATAATGAATCAAGGATCTTTCGTGGTACATATAGTTTTGCACAAAATTATATAAAACATACCTCGAGACCTCGATAGGTGTGAATAATATCACGGACAAATAAGACAGATAAGAGCCCCACGTGTGACTCCTCTAGCGGTATCCACGCGCACTAGATCACGAACTTGACACGATCCATTAGGTGCTAGCCACTTGGATCGACAAAGTCTTGGAAGCACTACCGATCTCTTCCGGTGGAAGACGAAGTTGACAAAGGAGAAACGGAGAGAATGAAATCCTTTTCTTGATTCTTTTCGAGGATGGCTATTTATAGCTTCCAAGGAATACGAAGAGTTAAGCTTTCAATTAATTCATCATTTATGATCTTCATTAATAAGGAAGATGAAGAGTTATAGGCTCCATAAATTCTTCATTTATAACCTTCATTATGATAACTCTTCAAATTCTTCATTAATTATCATTATGATGACTCTTCGAATTCTCCATTAATCATCATGATTATGACTATTCGAATTCTCTCTTCTTTGTATCAAATAAATCCATATTTGGTTTTGATTTCGATTAGCTTCCGATACCATTGTTCATGTCTACGTGCTATGCGTGCGACCCTCTAGGTTTTATACACGAAGGCAGTGTAAATCCATACACAGACTAAGGTAACCGTCTAGCAACAGTTTTTAGCCACCCAACGCGATAAAATTAATATCAGTCATAAACTGTAAACCACTATGAACTGATTACTGTGTAACTCAATCTCTTCATCTAAAGCCTACATCCCAATTAATTCGATACATTATGCATCATTACCAATTAATTGTTTTACTTGATTTCCAAGATATAATAGACTCCTCTTGAATGATAAATCATTCCTCCCATAGCCATGGATTTTGAGTCACTAATATCTCTATCAAGCGGCCAGGATGCTAACTCCTAATCCAAGAGAGCGATGAATCCTCTATTAACTCAACACTATTCTCTCTACGTTTTGTCATACACCCAACTACCGTATTAATCACAATCCGATTAAAGACTGCTTTTAAGTGTGTCAAAGCACATAACTCCACGCATAGAATAAATGAAGGTCTCAAGTCGAAAGATTAGTTACACTCGTTCATAAGAGGAATAACCAATGATGCTTAATATGTGATCTCCTCTTGAGCGGGTCGTGTCCAGTGTACCTCTAAACTCAAGGCACCCCCAAGTACAACTTGGATATCCATCCCTCCGGTCTATCACGACCTAGTCATACTCAGCGTTGATCTAGATATCCATGTCCCCTCTAGATATCTATCCGATCAAGGACTATTTTCAGATTAATATACTCATTAATCTGTGGGACTTTATCATTAATCATATACATACAGAAAAGTAAATAATTAATGATAAATTCTTGCCTTTATTAAATAATTATCCACAAAATACATAAGGAGTGTCTTGGCACATAAGTGCACACACTAACAAAGATAGCATTATCAATTAGATCTTGTCTCCCCGAGACTAGGATCTACTTATGGTATCAGCTTAGACTTCCCAAATGGCTCTAAGCTAGACTATATCTATAGTCCCACCGGGACTTATCCTCACTGGATCAAACTCTCCTACAGTGGCTTACCTCACTTACCATTTGCAACCAATTGACTTACCTTTTGACCCACCAGGTCTTCTCGCCAGTTGTCAGGTCTATAAAATCAATTGGACTTCAGTCAACTGTCAGGTCCCGCTGACCCAACCAGACTTCCCACCAAATATCGAGTCACTCCTTAACCTATCTGGACTTGCCAGTTATCAAGTCCTCAGACCTAACTAGACTTTAGCCTAGTATCAGGTCCTCTAGACACGTCAATTCCTGCACACTAAGTAATAAGGTTAGATAATACAATATCTAACTTTAATCCATTTATCATTCATTAAAATCTAAATTTGACCATTGGTGGTAACTACACCAACAGGCTATACTTACGTGGTCACCCTTCCCGGGCGCTTGGAAAGGATCCAGGTGCCTGGAAACCGTCAACCCCGAAGTTGACCATGTTCTCATCCGATCGCTTGGGTGATACTCTGGCCATCCAGAGTTGAGCTCACCTAAACTAAACTATGGCCTTCTCCTAGAGCAGACTTCCTCTCGACTTCTTGTCCCTTAGATGCACCGCGCGCTTCCTTCTCGTCCACATATGTACTCTTCCATAGCTTCTCGTACCCCAAATGTATCGAGCTCGTTGACTCACTTCCCATGCTATCCTTCTCACTCATTATATCTTCTACTCGACTTCTTGTAATGACCACCCTTCTTACTATACTATACTACTCTCTAAGGTGACCGCTACTTAACTACTAACTCTACTTAACCGGTATGATCGAAACCACGAAGAGTCTCTACCAAAAAATTTCGGCAGAGTCTTCCCTGTACCGGTGACCATAAACTGAGATACAAACATAGTATACATCAGCCACAGGCGGCTGGAACATTTATCAAACACCCACGCAGTTAAATAAGTATCAAACACACAAATATCTACTTACTAAACTGAACTCATCCTACATGCAACCTAGAACAAGAATAAACTCGAATGACACGGAGTGTAAAGTACAGTCTCAAATGTTTACAATAACTAAAATGCGGAAACTAAAAAAAGAATAAGGAAAGAAGACTAAAGAAACTCCTTTCTAGTCCCAAGACTTCCATAGTCCTGGCATCACACATCATCTGCGCCACCTTGTCGCCTTCCTTTATCTGCAGTAAGAGGAAATGCAATCTATAAGCAAAATGCTTAATAAGCGCTATCTAACTCATAAAAACTCGATATGCATGTGAATATACTGAAAACTAAAACTGAATGCTCAAAAGGAAAACTACTCATGCTCATCTACTAGTAAAAGAAACAAACATACTGAAATGCTAAACATGTAAAGCTACTCATGCTCTTCTAATAGCAAGGAACAGTAAGTTAATCTAAATAACATGCTAGCATAAAAGAAAACTAAACTTGCTGATTTTAAAACAAAGTGAAACTTAATTCATTTGTTCTAAACTTATTCTTTTATCTCACTTGTTTAAAACTTATCCTTTAATACTTTTATACTTATGTGAAACTTATTTTACTTGTTCAAAAACTTATACTTATAATACTTCAAAATAGTAATCAACTTCTCTTGGGCCCAGGCTTAGTACCAAAGCGCGCTCCCTAATAGAAACTGGGGTAGCGAGCCACCAGTCCTACGAGGGTAAAGACCTCGGTCTTACCAGGGCCAAGACCTCGGAATTGGTCACCTGGATTTATTTAATGACAACCTCGGAAGTCGGGTACTAGCCTATTAAAAATAAAATACTTATTTACTTCTTTGTTAAATGTCTTGACATTTTAACAAGCACCTTATGTGTCAAAATCCCTAAAGTCTTGACATTGGGATCTACTTAAGGCCTTGGCCTTCTTCTTTCTTTTCTTTATCTTTCTTATACTTGTTAATACTTTTAAAAGAATACTTCTTTAAAAAGAAACTGAAATGTTTAAGCAAATTCTAACTTTGAAATGCTTAAACCAAAAATCTGCTTGCTATACTTATAAAATCTGCATACTATTCTGCATACTATACTTGAAAAAAAAATCTGCATATCATACAAGCTTAAACTAAATCTAAAACTTGTTGGAATTAAAAACCTTAAATCTTGCTACAACAGAGATAAAAGGAGAGCAAAGAATGCATGCTACTCAATAATCTCTAGCTATTCCAATGCTAAACCAACAAAACTGAATCTGTTTAAGGTCACAAGCAACCTAAAAGCATAGAACTATCTCATAAAACCATTTATGAAAACATACTATGAAGAAACTTATAGTACAATCCTCATAATAATTAACTCTTAAAATAGAAATTAAACACACTCTTATGCATCTGATATTTACTAGCTTTGTAAGTGGAGTTAAGCATGGATAAGCTTCTAATCTTCTAAGGGAAAACAAACTAGAACTAGAGACATAAACCTCATACTAAAACTGGAATACATATAACAGAACTTAAACTAAATGCTAAAAGAAAATCTGAAACTGTACAGTAAGCTCCAACTCAAACTAAAAACCTGCTGAGATATTCTCTTCAAACCTATGTAAAGCTTGTTTTGTTTCATGGCATACTAGAACAAGAACTTAATGGATCTACTCATGTTGATTTGTTTCTAACCGAGCATAGCCTAAGGGAAAATTACTGCTACTATCAAAGTTGATACGTGAATATGATGATATATTGGAACATACAAGGAACCAAAACAAAAACAGATCAAAACTACACTTATCTGTCCAGAATCCAGGTAATAGTAGAAGGGACTAGAGCAGCTTCGATCAAAATAGATTCAGGAATTGTAATTATTTGAAATAAATTCTAAAACCAGCACTTGCTTACCCTTAATGAAACATAGGAGTACCAAACCGAACACCCACACATTCTATCTATCCAATAAACCCCAACAGAACTGAAGCCACACAAGAAACAACACTGCATCAAACTTCATGACCAATCCACGAACACAATTATTGAAAGAATTTCAGAAGACCACAACCCATCCTACTGCCTTAATATTCCTCATAACAGAATCCAAACAACCCAAGGAGCAAAACTTCCAAGGCTGTTCATATCCCATGGATACACATGCTGGAACCAAGTAGTAAGGCTGACCGTGCCCCTCTCCTAGCACAATTCTACTTGTTGAAATTTTTCAAACAAAACCCATGTAACTTATTCAAAACTATACCTTCACAGAATCACAGAAACCTTTAGGCATGTTACAACTGAAATGCAAAGGAAACCCACGACAGCAAGCCCTAAAACATCAATCTTCACAGAAAAGAAATTCGAAACAAGAAAACCATGAAACACTTGCTGCTCTTTAAACTTCAAGCTACCCTAATGCTGTAAGAAAACAATGATACTCTTGCTGCTTTTAAATTTTATGCAAAGCTTCGGAAACAAGCAGAGGAACAAGGAATAAACCTCGGAGCTATCCTACTGTAGGTGAGTAAGCACTTACCCTTTGTGTTCTTGGACTCACAGCCGGAGAGACAGCTTCTAGGGTTCGGACCACTTGAGGTCTCGGTGATTCTTCTGTGTCTGCGTGCTCCCCTCGACGAGACGACCGAGAAGGTGTGAAGACCCCACGGAGGAAGGTGCTCACCGGCCGCCGGGGATGAAACCTAGCTTCGGTTTCATTTTCGCCCGAGAGAAATCTCCGACGCCGCGCACGCGTGAGGGAGAAGAGAGGAATTAGGGTTCTCGGGCAAAAAGGGAAAACCTAAGTTCCTTTCTTATAACTAGGGTATTCTGTTATTGCTTAAGAATATTTCACTTCCCTTTTATTATGAAACATTCGTTGGAACACCCGGTCAGCCGCGTTCGCATAAGAATTGGTTCGGCCGGAGGTCTCCGGTTCGAATCTCGGCTTGGACATTTTTTTGTCGAAACTTCTTTCGTTTAGTAAAAATACCAAACGACCTAAAAAAATTGCATAAAAATACTCTAAAAATCTCTAGATTATTTCTAAAGTATTTCTAAATATTTTTATCCACTATTAGAACTCCAAATGAGGAAATTTGGGTCGTTACAATTGCTTTTTATTGTAATGACCCGACCCTTTGGCCTCTTGGGCGACCCTTGTGGCGGCCCAACTGGCGGCCCTTATGTCGTTGGCCCATTTGGCGACCTCTAATGTCATCGACCGACGACTCTTTGGCCATGCCGTTACTCACTAGGACTTTCCACCCCTGGCAGTGGATTTTTGCCTCCCCCAAGATTCGAACTCTAGACCTCTAGGCTAAGTAGTAGAGTTTATGAATCCTGGTAACCAAGTGAGATCAAATACTAGTGCTTCTTGCCGCCAGTTAGGCCGCCACAAGGGTCGTCCAAGAGGCCAAAGGGTCGGGTCATTACACTTCTTATGTTCCTAAGTCTCTACACACCTAGACATATGACATCAAATCCATAAAGCCTAACTTAACTAGGTTGATCACAATAAAATTAACCTGGAGTACTTATAGATACACCTTGTTGGTGCAAGAAGCACTATAATTGAACCTATGTTTTAATGTTGTCTGATGAATTAATCAAGTGTGTAGGATGCTCAACTTGGAAAGTCCTAGTAGGTCAGCTAGACTCGATACAAGGCAAGAGAAGTCTCAGCAAATCATGGAACCAAGCAAGAAGTTCAGATGGGTCAAGTGGATCTGACATCTGGCAGGTGGACTTGATAGGTCTAGAGGACCCAATATCGAGTCAAGTAGAAGCCCTAGCAGCCGATTTGATCCTGAGCAGTTAAGTCTAAATAGGTCTAGAGGGCTAATATTTGATAGGTATGTTGAGGTAAGATATTGGAGATAGTACAGTGAGGTCGTGTCCTATTAGGGATAAACCTTATGTACTGATCCAACTGAATAAACCAATGAAAGTTTCTATATTGAGATCAAGACAATCATTACTGTCTTCATTGTGCATATTTGTGTTGGTCTTGATGTGGTAGGCTAGGGGGGTGCATAGCCCTACAAATAAGATTAAGAATTTCTTTTACTTTCTTTCTTAGCAAAGACAAACACATGTTAGTTGATCAATAAAAACATAAACTAAAAGAAAAAGTGGCAAAGAACTTTTACTTGGTTACAACCAGGGAATTTGTTAATCCAAGGCAATTAACAACTCACTAGAAGTTTTCCTTTAGTGATAGCAAAGTAGCCTCTTACAGATGTTGACATCACAGAATTATAACATAGAATAAAGGAAATGAAAGCACAGAGTTGTAAATGAGTGTTGTGCTAAACTCCTAGGGCCAAGGCACTATTTATAACCTACTAGTCAAATTTATCCGTTGGCGGTTGTGGCAGCTCCAGGCGCTTGGAGTAGATTCGGGTACCTCCAGTGGTGCACCTTATTTACTTTGTAATGACTCTTAAATGGCTTGATGATAATACTTTATCCTCACCCAGGCGCTTGAATCAATTCAAGCACCTGGATAGGTGCTAATGTGGACTCTGAGAGATATCCTTGCCACAACGGTCCAAAGAGACACTTGTGTTGTACCAAGCTAGTACAGGCACACGGACTAGTTCAGGCATGAGGAGTCTGGGTGCCTAGACTTGGTCGAGGCGCTTGAACAAGTCAACTTCATGTTAACTTAGTGCTTCTCCGGTATCTTGGATGATTCTTCTGAGCTCACCCAAACCCAACTCTGGACTTCTCCTCGAGCACTCTTCTGCTCTGACTTCTCGTCCCTCAGAAATGCCACAAGCATCCTTCTCGTCCATCGGTATACTCTTCCAAAGCATCTCATCCCTTGGATACACTGAGCCTTTCGACTCACTTCCCGTGTCATTCTTCTCGCTAGCAGCGTCTTCTATTTGACTTTTTGTGTTCATAAGTTACTACATACTTAGACATAAGGATCAGACACAACCGGGCCTAACTTTGTTGGTCCCGATGACGAGGTGAATTGCCTAAAATAAAATTTAATCCCTTTCTCGATCTTTCAACTTAGTTAGATAGCACAATTAAAATGAAATTGAAATAAGCTGAAGAACTTAAAAAGAAATAAGAAAGTCAAAATTTTACTTAGTTACAACGCAGGTGGTTGTTAATCCAAGGTAAATGAAACCACTAGAAAATCTCCTTCATTAAAAGTAGAGAAATCTCTTACACTCGTTGATAGCTCAGAAATATGTTAGGAAATAAATATAGGAGTTATTTATTTCCTATCTCCAGGGGTCTTTTTATAGCCCCTTGAAAACTTTATCTAAAGTTGGAAGGCGCCTTCAATCAGACAAATTTTATCATCAAAGATAAAACTTTATTTTCGGTCAACGGCCATCTGAAGGTGCCTTCAATGGCTTGGAAGGCACCTTCAATACTATTCATGGAAGGCACCTTCCAAGCCTTTGAAGGCACCTTCCAAGCCTTTGAAGGCACCTTCGAAACATTTGAAGGTGCCTTCCCTAAGGCAAATCAGTTCCTTAGCTGATCTTCTTCGCGTGGGTGATGCTCTGACTTTCTAGAGTTGAGCTCACCCGAACCCAACTCTGGTCTTCTCCTCAAGCAGGCTTCCTCCCCGACTTCTCATCCCTTGAACGTCACACGCGTTCTTCTCATCCACCGATGTACTCTTCCACAGCACCTCGTCCCTCGAATGCACCAGGATCATCGGCTCATTTTTCGTGTCATCCTTCTCGCTAACTATGTCTTCTACTCGACTTCTTGTGTTTCTGAGCTCCTGCACACTTAGAAACAAAGATCAAACACAAGCAGGACCTAACTTAACTTAGTTGACCACATCAAAACTAACACGGGGTACTTACAATCTCTTTCTTTTTGTTCTGCATCAATCCAAGTTAAAGTTAGGGTTAAACTAAAAATATAATAACATGATTAGGTAAAGTAAATTGTAATTATAATAAAAAGTTGTAATACAATGAATGAATTAACTAAGTACAAGGATAAAAATTCTAAATTTTAAAAGTATTATCCTAACTTTCGTTAACTTGTACCTATTTCTTCTCCTTTGATCACATAAAAAAAATATATAATAAATAATTAGAATAAAATTTGAAATAATTTTATAGGAGTACATTAGAAGAATTACTAGTCGGCTAATATTTTTTAGAAATAATATTAAAAAATATTCTATTTTTACTAATTAATCTTCTATTTTTACAAAAAATATTTAAAAATTACTTTTCGATTTCAAAAAAATCCTGAAAATTGTTGTCAAATATAAATAGAATAATCTACATTCGAAGAAAATGTTCACAGTAAAAAATTTATTTAATCAAACAGAATTGATTTATTTTATTAGAATAATCTAATTTTCAAAAATAAAATTTAAAAAATATATTTTCAACTCTAAAAATTCTTCTAATTTTCATAGATATGTAAAACAGATAGTTTAATGCCAAAAAATCAAATTTTCCAAATTTCTATTTTCTTAAAGTTGTAATATTAAAAATTTACTCTAAAAAAATAATTTAATAATTAAAATAAAATTCAAAAAATATTGAATATTTTTATTATGATAAAGAACATCATGTTTTATTACAAAAAAGTAAAATATTTTAAAAATAAGTCTACAAAATATTTTTAATTTTAAAAATATAGTTTCGATTAATAATTTTATAGAAAATAACTCAAAGGTAAAAAAAATTGTAAAAAAACTAATTTTGATAGAGAATATTATATTTTATCACAGAAAAATAAAATTTTCAAAAAAAAAATAAGTTTGTGGAATAATTTTAAATTTTAAAATCTAAGTTTTGTTAAGAAATTCATAGAAAATAACTTAACGGTTAAAAAATTTCAAGAATTTTTCTATTAGTAGATAATATTTTTATTTTGTACAGATAAAATTTTAAATGGTAAATTTGACTATAAAGTTGACAAAAATAATTGATTTTACTGATAAGAATAAATCAAGTAAATTAAATTTCTAGCATGTATATTTAATTATTTTGTCTAATAAGATAAATTCAATTTTAAGACCATTTAGGCATAAAAAAAATATTTATTTAATTATCTAAGCAAGATTTAGGAACCTAAAATAAATTATATCCTACTCGGTTAATCAAAATTTTACATGGTATATGATTTCTAGGGATTTTTTTAATTTGACCCTTGTAAAATCATAAATACCAGCTTAGACCTCTAGAAGATTTAAAATTAGTTTGTAGAGTATTTGAACATGCAAGATTTCCTTTTGATTTTAATTTTTTTATCTCTTCTTTTAATTTCTCATTTTCTATTTTTAGATTATCATAAATATGGCATGAATTTTCTAAGTTTAATTTTAACCTATTATTATTTTTTTCTAATTTAACCATATTTTTAGAGAGCATTTTAATGAACTCGAAAGACTTCTTGGGTGATAGTGCGCGTACCTCACTTAACTTGTAGTTTATTCCTTCCCCTTCATCCCTGCTTTCTTTTGAAGACTCTCCCCCTTCGTCGATGCTCAATTCAAACGAGTTTTCTTCATCGTCATTAGGTAGGTATTTAGCTATCAATACTGCTTCAGTAATCTCTTCGGTCTTAAAGTCTTTTGAAGATGAGTCGATATCCATAGAAGAGTTGAATTCAGCTTCTTTTGGTTCTTCATAGAGTTCCAAAAGCTTATCCCAAAGAGCTTTGGCAGATGTGTACGTGCCAATTCTGTTGAATTCTTCAACCGTTAGTATGCTTATAAGGTGAAATTCAGCCTTACCGTTGGTCATAAACTTGTCGCGCTGCTTTTTGGTCCAGAGATGTTCTTCAAGTTCTTCTCCGTTCTTATTTTTTTGGTGCTTTAAAATCATATATATTTCATTATTAATAAAATATTAAAATCTATCTTAATAATACCTCTATTCATCGGTTCCAAAATGCAAACTCCCCTTGAACATTGGTGGATAGATGCTCGGTCCGACCATCGTATTATTTGTTCCAGTCAGCGATTAGTCCTTCTAAAGTGGTTGGGCTCTGATACCACTTGTTGGTCCTGGTTCAACCGGTTAGAGGGGGGTGAATAGCCTGAAATAAAAATAGCCCCTTTCTCGATTTTTTTAACTTTGTTAGATATCATAATTAAAATAAAACTGAAATAAACTGAACAACTTAAAACAAAATAAGTATAAAAGCCAGAATTTTACTTGGTTACAACCTAGGTGATTATTAATCCAAGGCAGATGAAAGCACTAGAAAATCTCCTTCGTTGATAGCTCAGAAACATGCTAAAAAATGAATACAAGAGTTGTTATTTAATTCCTACCTCCATGAGTCTTTTTATAGCCCCTGGAAAACTTTATCTGAATCTAGAAGGTGCCTTCAATTGGGTTCAAGGTGCCTTCAATCAAACAAATATTATTGCTAAAGATAAAACTTTATCTACGCCCAACGGCCAGCTGAAGGCGCCTTTAATGGCTTGGAAAGTGCCTTCGACACTGTTCATGGAAGGCGCCTTCCAAGCCTTTAAAGGTGCCTTCCCTAAGGTAGATCAGCTCCTTAACTAATCTTCTTCGTGTGAGTGATTCTCCAGCCTTCCATAGTTGAGCTCACCCAAATACAACTCTAGCCTTCCCCTTGAGCAGACTTCCTCCTTGGCTTCTCATCCATTAAACGTCATGCACATTCTTCTCATCCACCTGTGTACTCTTCCGTAGCACCTCGTTTCTCAAATGTACCAAGCCCATTGGCTCCTTTCACATGTCATCCTTCTCACTAGCTGCGTTTTCTGCTCAACTTCTTATGTTTCTAAGCTCCTGCACACTTAGTATAGTGTTCGAAACCACTTATTTAATTAAGGATATTTATTGGATTAAATTATAATTTAATTAGAATTCAGACTTATTTAATTAAGAGAATTTATTGGATTAATTATAATTTAATTAGATTTTGAATTTATTTAATTAAGGTTATTTATTAGATTAATTATATTTAATTATAATTCAGATTTATTTTATTAATTTAAATATATAGATTTAGTTAGATTTAATTAATTAGTTAGCTTACATTTATAGAATTTAATTTGATCAATTTTATTAAGGAAATTATTGGATATAAATATTTAGTTTATACCCAAATATGTATATAAAATTTTGTAGTCATACATAATAATATTAAATATATAATTAAATAAAAATAAGAGAAACATATAATATTAATATATTATATATATAACGTGTAACATGTAAAATATATATATAATAACTAAGAAACTATAATATTATATGAATTATATATTTATATTATTATGTATATATATATATAATTCAATATCAAATTGAAGACTTAGTATGCATATAAAATTTTATATAACCATGGATATGGGTTTCTATTTTAGACTTAGTATTAAGTTTTATTAAAATAATATAAATGACTTAGCATTTATAAATCTATAAATTATGAATTTTATATATGTGGATATATATAGAATTATATAATCATGGATATAGGTTTCTATTTAGACTTAGCATTAAGTTTTATAAAAATAATATATGGGACTTAGTATTTATAAAATCCATCTAGTATTAAATAAAAGTATACGAACTTATATGTGACTCACGTGTATATACATAATCTATAAAATACATATGTTATAGATAATAATTAAAAACTACAATATTATCACATACAAATTACATATGTATATATAAAATTCAGATAATTATGAATATGGATAAAGGATATGGGTAAATGTTTAGTAAATAAAAATCTAGACCAAGTCCTAAAGCCTCCACCTTATATAAAACCCTCACCTAGAACACTACTTGTTCTTCTTATTGCCGCCGGCCCTAAGGAGATTTCCTACCCTTTGTTTCTCCACCGATGCTAGAGTTTCAAGGGAAGACAAGGAATAATAGATAAGCACTTAAGTCATGTTCTCAACCGTATTATTGTGTTAGATTAGTTTCTATAGTCTTGTGATGTTTTGGATTTTATAGATTGTAAGTTTGGCATGTTTTCTTGCTATGATATCAAGTTTCAGTTTTTATAACTTGTGAGGTTGGCATGTTTCTCCTTGCTATGGTATCACGTTATGGACTTATAAATTGTGCATGTTTCCATTTATGTTAATGCATTTAATTTGCTATTAGAGCCTTGCCAAGTTTCGGTTTTTATAACTTGTGAGGTTGGCATGTTTCTCCTTGCTATGATATCACATTATGGACATATAAATTGTGCATGTTTCCATTTATGTTAATGCATTTAATTTGCTATTAGAGTCTTGCTAAGTTTCAGTTTTTATAACTTGTGAGGTTGGCATGTTTCTCCTTGCTATGATATCAGACCTATAAATTGTGCATGTTTCCATTTATGTTAATGCATTTAATTTGCTATTAGAGCCTTGCCAAGTTTCAGTTTTTATAACTTGTGAGGTTGACATGTTTCTCTTTGCTATGATATCATATTATGGACCTATAAATTGTGCATGTTTCCATTTATGTTAATGCATTTAATTTGCTATTAGAGCCTTGCCAAGTTTCAGTTTTTATAACTTGTGAGGTTGGCATGTTTCTCCTTGCTATGATATCATGTTATGGACCTATAAATTGTGCATGTTCCATTTATGTTAATGCATTTAATTGCTACTAGATCCTTGTGAAGTTTCAGTTTCTATAACTCATCAGGTTATGATATGTTTCTTGCTATAATATCATGCTTCAGCCACACAAAGTGTGCATGCTCTCAACCATTGATAGTGTTTTAAACTAGCTCCTATGACTTGTGTAGATTCGGATTAATGTAGTTTGTAAGGTTTTGATCGGCTTCTTGCTATGATATCATGTTTGGTTCATATGAATTGTGTATGTTTTCAACTATATAAATGCTTTAGTTTAGTATCTTTAGTCTTGTGAAATTCGGTTTAGAGGTTAATTTATTATGATCTTGTTCTACAAGTTATTTCATATTTTGCTATTCGTTCACCCTTAGAAGTTAGGGAGATTTTCATACCCACATGAACTATTAGGACTAGTAAGTTTCGAATACTTTAGAGCTGAGATTAAATTTCATTTAAGAGTTAATTAACTTGATATTGCAATACAAGCTTCTTTATGCCTATCTCATAGCATGTTTTATTTTAGTCTCTCAAGTTCATGTATGTTTTGGGTACCACGTTAGGTTTTATAGATTTGTAAGGTTTGGATTTAGCTTAGTTAAGCTCATGTTTTCTTCCTCATCGTAATAACTGTAAGTGCTCCTGAAATGAACCTGCTTACGTTTATGCACATTTACATGTAATATTCATGCCATGAAGTGACCATAATTATGTTTATGCTTACGCTTATGTCTATGCTTATGTAATGGATGTGGTTAGTTGTACCCAAGGGACCTAAGCCCGGGAAAGCGTACCTAATCTTGTTATGGTTAAGTCATGATCCGGGGGGGCCTAAGCCTGGGGAGCTTGCCAAATCATGTTCTGGGATGGTGGTATGATCTAGGGACCTAAGCACGGTGAGCGTGCCAGAATCAATCAAGATATGTTCTGGGATGGTGGTATGATCCGGGGACCTAAGCCCGGTGAGCACGCCAGAATCAATCAAGATATATTCTGGGATGGTGGTATGATCCGAGGACCTAAGCCCAGTGAACGTGCCAGAATAAAGGGGGACTTCGATCCTAAGTTCGAACCCCTACCAACCTAGTTCTAGGGTAGTTGTCTGATCAACAACTTATGTTACGGTACTACTAAGTGCAACTAGGCCACCTAACAATATGTTTATAAGTACACATGCAACTATATTCAAGTTATGCTCATGTTCATGCTTAAGTTTACATGATGTTTATGTTTATGCTTATGCTTATGCTTATGCCTATGCCTATGCCTATGCCTATGCCTATGCCTATGCCTATGCCTATGCATATGCATATGCTTATGACTAAGTCTATCCTTATGAGTATATTTATGTCATGCAACTATGCTTATGTAACGCCCGCCCTCCCTGCTAACCCTAAGGGACGGGGCTACGATACTCTATGTACAAATTTTTCTTTTTAAAACAGCGGAAGACTTAAAATAATTCTCTTAGTTTAATAAAAACTTTTCTTTTGTTTTCCCTTTCATCAAATCCGAACTACACTATCATGGCCTCAATAACATGATATCAAAATTAGTAGAAACATAACATCAAGTCACACATACGGTACTACAATTCATGATACCAAAGCATAGTTCTTTAAAAGTTTTTAAAGCAGGTTCTTATTTGGTTGCCTAGCCACTGCCACACACATCTCCTTGCCTCTCCTGCTGCTCCTCTAGCTCATCCAGCTTTTTCCTTTATCTGTGGTACAAGGACAGTAAGCTGTGAGCACTCATGGCTCAGTAAGTTCCTTTCCTACTCTCTAAAACCGAAAATCATAGTATAATCAAAGAATGTCTCAACATGGCATCATTTCAACTAGTCATGACATAATGTAACATACTCTTTTAAGCATATCATGCAACATGAAGAAATCATAACTAGTCATGGCATATCATAGCGTAAAGCATAGCATGAAGCATAACATAATCGTATCTAATCATGGCATATCGTTATAAGGAGTCATGGCATATCCTACACATGGACATATCATGGAACATAACATAATCATATCTAACCATGGCATATCATAAATCATCATAAGGTATATGCAATATGATTTTGAAAAAAAGCATGTATCCGAAAAACATGTGTATGTCTCATGATCTTTAAAACTATTTCTTCTTACATATATTCTTGAACATAATCTCAACTTAAAGGGGATCCCGGCTATGTACCACTTACATATTGCGCGCAACCTATGTAGGTCCAATGTAGCAAGTCTTGAACCCTACAAGGCAACATACTAGGCCCGAGTCTTACTCCATCGACCTAGGGGCACTTAGGAGCTCATCCCTAACGAGGCCCGAGTCTTATTCCATCGACCCCGGGGCGCTTATGGAGCCCACCCTTGGTACAAGCCATATAAAGTAAAGTACATGTCATACTTATACATATCATACATCATAAAAGCATGCATCACTTAGGCACACATCCTATCATAAAAGTATGCATCACTTAGGCATACATCATGTCATAAAAGTATGCATCACTTAGGCATACATCATATCATAAAGGTATGCATCACTTAGGCATACATCATACCATAAAAGTATGCATCACTTAGGCATACATCATATCATAACAATATGCATCACTTAGGCATAGATCATAAAAACATGCATATCTTAAGCATAAAGCATATCATCAAGCATGCATAATTTAACCACATAGCATATCATGAAAGCATGCATATTTTAAGCACTAAACATAGCATCAAAGCATGCATAATTTAACCACATATCATAACATAAGCATGCATATTTTCAGCTCATATCATATCATCAAAGCATGTAAAATTTACCCACATATCATAACATAAAGCATGCATATTTTGAACTCATAACATATCGTAGAAATTCTCATCTTGTATAGCTCACAAGCATACATGTCTAAGCATAAAAGTGTATCATGTGCTCATCCAATCATAAGGAACAATGTAACATGATTAATTTGGGTACTAAGCTTCCTAGTCCTTTGGGTTCTTATCTTGGCCGAACCCCTCTTAGGTGCCAATTCAGGTTTTAAACAACATCCAAGCATGTAGAACCTAATTCATCCACATATCATTTTCATAGGAAGTATTATAAACAAGATTTACTTGGACTCTAAGTTCTCCAAGTCCTTAAACTTCATTTGGCCGAACCTTAACAAGTGTGAAAAAGGTTATAAATGACATAAAGCATGGAAACCTTAACCATATTTATAGCATTTGTTCAAGGAATATGGTAAGCACAATTGAGTTAGTTCCTAAATCCTTTAAGCCCTTAAAATTATGTCATGGCCGAAACTTACAAGTACTCATTTAGGTTTTCAAGCAAGCATACAAGCATGTGAACTTACTCTAACATCATGTATAAATTTATAAATGGCATCATACAAGTGGTCATGGCCGAAACTTCCCTTAGCATCAATTTATGTCACTAACAACATATAGCATGTGAATTTTTAGCTTTCTACATTTCATATTCCATGGAGAGTGACATGAGCATGTTCAATGTAAGTTCTAGGGTTTCTAAGGCATGTATCCCTTCATGGCCGAGACTTTAAGGTGTCCATTTGAATCATAGTTAAATATATAAGCATGTGAACACAATCAACATGTTATCTCAATTTCATAAGAAGCATCTTTAACACATGAGGTCTAAATTTTAAGGTTTCTAGGTCTTTAAACCCTACATGGCCGAACCTCATCAAGCATGGAATTTGTTCAAATGGCATAAAAGCATAGAAAGTCATAACACATTTCATAACATGTATAAAAGCCAAGCACTATAAGCATACATTTAAATTGTGTCTTAGGTTTCCTAGGTTTTTCCTTTCTTTATCTCATAGCATATGTTTGGCCGAAACCTTCCAAGTCTTTAAACTAGGTTTTAGGTGGCCTAAAGTATGGAAAACCTAAACAAGTTTTATGGCAAAAACATCAAAGGAACTATACATATAAGTTTGGTTCACAAACAAGCTAGGACCCTTGTGGTCATAATTATCATATATCATGAAACCAATTTTCCTATACTCTAATTAAGCATGGGAGCATCAAACAACTTTCATATCTTATTTTCATGGAGGTTTTGAGCATGTTAAAAAAAAATCGGTTTAAGCTATTCTAAACCATCCACCTTACCATGGTCGAAACATTAAAGTGATGTTCATGAGTTTCTATCAACATACAAGCATGCAACTCTTTAAGAAACTCTATATTCTATCATATAAACATGGTGAGTTTAAATTCAAAGTCTTCCTAACCCTAAACCCTTCCTTGGCCGAAACTTGTGAGTGGGGTACTTTTGGTTCCAAGTAACCTTCCAGTATGAAAACAATAATGGATCCTTAACCATTTATTTAGAGGGTTTTGTGCAAGTTAGGTAAACAAATAAATTCCCTAGCCCTTATAAAACCTTTTTGGTCGAAACTCTAGGGTTAGGTACATCTCTAATCTAGCATCACATATATATAAAAATATGAGAGAAAACCTTCTTACAAAGCATAGAAAAATTATCATGAATCAAGGCTTATATTAAACATTCCTAGGATCAACAAGTCCTTTCTTTGGCCGAATTTTTACAACTTTGTTTCTAGGTTTTAAAATCCTCATAAAATCCAAAAACACATTAAAACCACTTGTACCACAGGTGAGGGGATACTTACTTCCTTTTCGCTTGTGGTTCTAAAGTGTGGTGATGGAAGAAAGGGTCTCTTCTTCTTGTTCTCCTCCTTTGATTTCCCTTGGTAGCCTTCCTTGTATCCTAGGAGGAACCTTGTTTTGGGGGCCTAAAATGGAGGAGAGGGGGCTGAGGCTCTCAGTGGTGGAGAGGAGAGAATGAGAGAAATGAGAGAAAAATAAAATCATTCTCTTTACATGCTCCCTTTTATGTTAAGGGGGAAGAGGTAGAAAAATTGGTTTTTGCTTTCCTTCTCCCTTAGCCCCTTTTTTTTTAAAATTATTTATTTGTTCTCATTATTCATGATGAAACAAGGGGAATGAATCCCCTTAATTGTCCTCTTTAAGTCACGGCAAAGGGAGAGGAAGAGGGAGAGAAAAGAAGGAAGGCAAGTTGCCTTTCTCTTGCTCTTTTCTTGCTTTCTTTTAGCTAGCTTTTACTCTCATCCTTATCATGAGTTTCCCTCCTTTGCTATCAATATATCATTCCTATCCCAACTGGTTATTACCCATTAATCCTATCATTTACATCATGAGAGGTTCAAGGTTCAATCCTTGACCACTCCCTATTTTTATTTCTTTTTATTTCTTTTTGGTTCAACATTCTACTAATATTTTTCTAAGGCAAATTCATCATTCTCATATTTATCTTAAAAGCTTAGTGGGTGTTACAGCTTATGCTTATGCCCTCATGTTTATGTCTATGTCATGCTTACGTTCATAGTATGCTAGTAGGAAGATTCCAAGTTACCTAGGATGGGGTCTCCCTCAATACATTAGATTGTAGGTGCTAACTAATGCATTAATATGGTTTTAAATATGTTGAGTCTTTCGACTCATAGATATTAACTTTTTTAGACAATCGGACGAATGAGACAGGAGGCAATGACCAGTGAGCCAGCTCAGAACAATGGCAGTACAACCCAAAGACATTCCCGTTTAATTCCACATGTAGTTATGTTTACTTTTGGAACCGTTCATGTAATTTGAACTAAGAAACCATCATGGAAGTAAGAATAAGTGGCATCCGCAGTTTATGTTTTATTATGTGTTTTTAAAAAAAAACTAGTGGTGTTTCACTTAGACACAAGGATGAAATACAAACAAAACCTAACTTAACTTGGTTGATCACATCAAAACTATCACGGGGTACTTACAAACTTAACTTGGCTAACCACATCGAAACTATCCTGGTGTACTTACAATTTGTACTAATCTTATTTTGCAAGTTTATGCTCTAACTTTATTTTGTAGGATAAACCTTATATCTATTTTTTCAAGATCATTCCGTTGATGAAAAAAGTTATTCAATCGACGGAACCTTGAAAAACTAAAGTAGTGAGATTCGATCCAGACCATAAATGGAAATTTCAGTTTCATCAATAGATCAATATATTTCCATAATTAATACAAAAGGTAAAAAGATGTTCAATCTATGAAAAGACTATGTTTCGTCAATGGAACAGCAAAATTTTCATTGTAACGACCACCCTTCTCCCTACTATACTACTCTCTAAGGATGACCGTTACTTAACTACTAACTCTACTTAACCGGTAAGATCGAAACCACGAGGAGTCTCTACCGAAAAATTTCGGCAGCATCTCCCCTGTACCGGTGACCATAAACTGAAATACATACATAGTATACATTAGCCACAGGCGGCTGGAACATATATTAAACATCCACGCAGTTAAATAAGTGTCAAACACCAAAAATACATACTTACTATACTGAATTCATCTTAGCATACTATCTAAAACAATCTCAAATGACATCAAACTCAAAATACAATCTCAATATTTTTTAATCACTAAAATGCGGAAAACTCAACAACATCCCAAGTCTCTCCCATAGTCCTGGCATCACACACCATCCGCACCTCCTCCTCGTCTTCCTTTATCTGCAGTAAGAGGAAATGTAAACTATAAGCGAAATGCTTAGTAAGTGCTATCTAACTCACAAAAACCTCGATATGCATGTACATATATCTATAACATAAACTAACTGAATGCTTACTGAAAATTACTCATGCTATCTAATAGTAAAGGAATCAAACATACTGAAATGCTAAACATGTAAAGTTACTCATGCTCTTCTAATAGCAAAGAAATCAAACATACTGAAATGCTAAGCATGTAAAGCTACTCATGCTCTTCTAATAGTAAAGAACAGTAAGCTAATCTAAATAGCATGCTAGCATAAAAGAAAACTAAACTTGTTGATTTAAAACAAAATGAAACTTATTTCATTTGTTCTAAACTTATTCTTTTATTCCACTTGTTTAAAACTTTTACTTTAATACTTTTATACTTATGTGAAACTTATTTTACTTGTTCAAAAGCTTATACTTATAATACTTCAAAATAATAATCAACTTTCTTCTTGGGCCCGGCAACTGTACTTGCTATGCGCGCATCCCTAACTAGACCCGAGATAACTGGTCCCGAATCTAGTAGGGTTTACTAGGTTATCTAAACCTAGGGACGACTATGGGAGCCCAACCCAAGGACAACTGAGAGTCCAGCATACTAGGTTATCTAAACCTAGGGACGACTATGGGAGCCCAACCCAAGGACAACTGAGAGTCCAGCACAGTGCCACTGATAAAAGTAAAATACTTGTTATCTTTTAATACTTCTAATATATAATGCCTCGGCATTTTAACAAGCACCTTGTGTGCCAAAAATCCGTAAAGTCTTGACTTTGGGATCTACTTAAGGCCTTGGCCTTTTTCTTTCTTTTCTTTATCTTTCTTATACTTTCTTAAACCCAAAATACTGTTAGGGTATTTTTTTTTCCATATGCATCTATAAGTGAAATCAACTAGGTAACACACAATCATGCATATTGAAGTAGCAAAGAAACTTAAATCTGTATGCTTGGAATAAATAGTAGCAAGGATGCAAATCTAATAGTAAAGAAAGTTGCTCATAACTTTTAAAGGATTTAGTAGAACACCTATCTTTATTTAATAGAGCAACAGAATTCTTTAAGCATGCTACAACTGAAATAGAAGGGAGAAAGCAAATCTAGGAACTAATCCTAAACCTTTAACAATCCCATTAATCTGTACAGCATGTTCTGAAAGCAAGGAAAAGAACTAAATCCCTAGCAATTCCAACAATTAGATACTACTTCACTTTAGAAGTCTACAACTATCAAATGGTATAGAATATCAAGCATGCTGTCTGGACCTTTCTCTAACTACATTCATGTATGGCATAGGATACTTAGTGAATATGAAATCTGTTCGTGCATAATAGAGTATAAGCTATATTTCTAATTGTTCCATATTTCCACATCTCCTAAGCAAATAGGCCTCACAGATCTATCTAACTGGTTACCAAACAAAACCCAAAATCGGCACAAGAACATACTCATAACAAGATCAATTCAGAAATTTTCTGGAAACAACATTGAGAACTGAAACCAATCTTAATTCGACCGATCAAAATAATCAACATGATACATATTTCCCTTTTCTCCAGATTCGCATTGCAACAGCATCGGAACACAACTTCTGCCAATAGAAACAGCATTTACAAGGTGTTGAACCAACTTCACGGAAATGAACTAATCATGCTCATAAGTTCTAAATAGGAAAGGTTTAATAGGCACAAACCAACCTTACTGCATACCCATTTAGACGTATATTTCTACCCATGGTAGCAAGAAGGAAAGACAAATACTAAGGTGTTACATGCATATAGATCAACACTGTTAACAGCAGTGATCCACGAAAACAGCACACATGCTCAAAATTCAACTCAACTCTTGCTTCACTGTTAGCAACAATCCAAAACCAAACAAAGCATTAGAACATGTTATAAGAAGGAATTAAAACACAACCCTACATGCTTAATCTAATTACTTCCTTCCTTTGAAACTCACGGCAGCAAACCCTTGTCAATGACTTACACGGCAACTAAACAAAAAGGAACCCAAATTGCAACTACTCTGCAATACATGATCCGAAACACAAGGAAAATGATTTGCTACCACAACTAATCCTCATGTCCTGTGCTACGGCAATGAAACAAAAAGGGAAACAATGCAAAGCTTCGGAAACAAGAAGAGGAACAAGGAATAAACCTCGAAGCTATCCTACTGTAGGTGAGTAGCAACTTACCACGATTCCTGAATTCAAACCGAAGGAGAAGAACTTCTAGGGTTTCTGAGATGCTTGAGTTCCTGACCTCTTCTTGTGCCTATGCGTCCACCTCGCCGAGAGGATCGTGAAGAGGCGAAAAGCACTCGGATTGGACCCTCGCCGGCCGCCGGAGAGAAGCCCTAACTCAGCTTCACTTTCTACCCGAGAGAAGTCGCCGACACCGCGCACGCGTGAGAGGAGAAGAGAGGAAAAACTAGGTCACGGGGAAATTAATCAAGCCCTAAGTTCTCTTCTTATAACTCAATATTCGGTTAACTTCTTTAAATAAATTTTTTACCTTTTCTAAACAAATCCGCCCGCGTGAACACTTGGTCGGCCGCGCGTTGCTTAGGACTTGGCTCGTGGGTTCGAATCTCGGCTGCAACCATTATTTTCTTCCTATTATTTCCCCTTATTAACTTCTACTACTTAAATACATTTCTCTCTTCTTTTAATCAGCAACGCCTGCTTGGGCTTCTGGTCAGCCGAGACAACGTAAGGTCTTGCTTAGCCGGAGGTCTCCGGTTCAAATCTCGGTTTGGACATTTTTTTTGTCGAAATTTCTTTCGTTTAGTAAAAATACTAAACGACCTCCAAAAATTGCATAAAAATACTCTAAAAATTTCTAGAATTTTTCTAAAACATTTCTAAATATTTTTAATTACTATTAGGACTCCAAATTGAGAAAATTTGGGGCGTTACAAATTGAACGAATCGGATCACAACAAACAAGGAAGGAACAAAGGATCTATCAATAGATAGAGTGATCAGTTGATGGATCAATTCAGTCGACAGAACCTCTTATTATTCAACAGATTGAGACCTATAAAAGAAGCCCTTGAGCTTTGAGCCAAATAGAACTTCTACCTTTTGATTTTCTACTATGCTCATTCACTGCTCATGCAAGCTGCGATTACTACAATGTCGGAAAGCTTCTAACAACCTATGCTTCTTCTTATATTCATTGTTGTCGGTATATTTATTTTACTTACACATTATATTCATATTTGTAATATCACTTTATCATTTAGTGGAGTGTCCAATAAAAGTGATCGACGATTGCGGGCCTTGGAGTAAGAGCCGTCAAAGGCTCCGAACCAAGTAAAAAATAATCTTATTTTTTTATCTTTATCTTTTTTCTTTATTTTGCTAAGCACTCTAGTTTTACGAAAGAAAAGAAAAGTTTTTAAACAATAAGATTCACCTTGTATCTCTCATTCTCTTATGATCCAACAATTGGTATCAAAGCAAGGTAAAAAACTTAATCATCTTTCTAGCTATTTTTTCATTATATTAGTTCTTTTTATTATTTATATTGCACTACTAATCCCAAGACAAAGTCTTGGAAATCTTAGTTAAATTTTTTGTTATACAAGAATAGCAAACTCTCACCAAGAAGGCTACAACACTATTCATCCACCCCTCTTCAATGGAGAAGGCTTTAGTGTTGGGTTTTTCGGGCCGCGAAAACCACTTTTTCGCGTCGCGGAAACCCCGAAACCCCCTAGCCATTGGATCCGTGCGAAGAAAAATTTCGGAAAATACGAATACGAGTTTCAAACGATGATCTACAGTAGATCTACTAAGGAAAAACATTTTATACCTTCGATGTGTGCCCTCGCAAATCCCGCTTGTCCAACGGTACGCCGGATCTCGAAGTTGTCAACGTAGACAACTCTCTAGTGATATCCACACGAACAAGAAGTGTTCTCTAACACTCAAGGATGGAGAAGAAGAGCACCACAAGTGTGCTAGCACTTTCTAGGGCTCTCGGATGGGATTGGAAAGAAAAATAGAGAAGATGAAAACAAGAACACTCTTCTTCTTCTTCTATGTGACAATCACTCTATTTTCTTTCATGAAACTCAAAAACTCTCACCTTGTTTCTTCCTTGAAACTCACGGCCAAGAAAGAGGAGAGGGAGAGGAGAATAGTTAGAGGAAGGAGATGAAATGAATGAGACTCATGAATGAAAATTCATTCCCCTTCATTCACTTGTGTGGCCGGCCACATGAGTAACTCCCACTCATTTAATGTGGCCGGCCACATTAATGGGAATGGAGGCTTGTAACCTCCATGATGTGGCATACCATGATGATGTGGAGCATCATCATTGGTCCACATCTTGCCATCTCACTAATGATGTGGCAATTAGTCAAGTCAAACTTGACTCTTCCTCTTCCTCTCAAGTCAAGTCAAACTTGACCAAATCTCTTCCATGGTTGATCTAATCTAACCATTTGATTCAAGCCAACTTAATATAATGAATCTAATTCATTAAATTAAGTTGATTTAATGAGTCATAATCTAAATTAGACTCATTGAATACATGAATCAACTTAAGTCCAACTCAATTATCCCAATTAGGATTACTCTTAATCCAATTTGATTCATCAAATGAATCTAATCCTATTGGTTCATCCTATGAACCTAATCTCCATCCACTTGTTCTTTGTGTGTGACCCAATAGGTTCTTGTAACGTTGGCAATGTTTCTAAACTCCTTTAGAAACATAAGCAATGAGCGGCATCTAGCAATACATCATTGCTACCCAAGTTACAAGAAATGTTGAGATCCAACATCACCTTGTGACTACTAATTGTGACTCCTCACAATATATGACATTGTCCTTCTATCCTAGACATCTAGATTGATCAATGTGAGGCATAGACCGTGTCATCCTCTAATCAATCTAAATCTTGAACTTCAAGTAGACTCACTCGATCAAATGATCTCAACATCTCATGTTGACTCATTTGGGCATGACCATGCACTTCGTGGTCTAACTCTATCAAGAATACCGATGTCGCTCCCGTCATATGGGAGGGATAGATCCCATCTATATCACTCACATCTCTCTGCATAATTCGTTATATACCCAGTAATTGCCTTTATAGTCCACCCAGTTACGGGTGACGTTTGACGAAACCAAAGTACATAACTCCTTATGTAGGGAACCATGGTGACTTCAAGTCTAAGGACTAGTAGTCATACTAATAGCCACATGAGAAAGTATATGACACTCATATAACGATCCATGATACTTTCTCATGGCGGGTCATTCAGTATACATTCTCTAATGTATACCCATGTATCAACTTGATATCTCTATATCCATGACTTGTGAGATCAAGTCATCGAGTTGACCTACATGCTAGTCTTATTGCATTAACATTGTCCCTAAATGTTAATACTCGACTAGGAATGATTAAGAGTAGTGTTCCCTATATCATCTCACTATCGATTCAACTAACCGATTGATATAGGTGAGAACCGTCTACTCAAGGATGTTATTATACTTAGTTTATTTGGCACCAATACAAGTAAGCATAATAACCAAAAACTAAATGCCTTTATTTAAATAGAATATGATACAACAAGTCCAAAATACAATCATCAAATGATTGGCTCTAGGGCTCTAGCTAACATTTAGCTATCGGAAAAGGAGGATGGAATACTTCTTGACATCTAACATCGACATGTAGTTCAGCATCAAAACGGGATACATACCACCAAGTGATAATGGAGAATCACTAGATCTAAACAAAATGGGATCCAGAGATGAAGAAAAAAGCTCAAATCAACTACAAAACAATGAACACCCTCCAGTATAGTCTAACAAAGAAAGAGCTCAATCAAGTCGGGCCCCTTCAAAAATACAAAAGAACTCTAGGATCGACTAGTCAAGCTACACGAAGGAACCGACGTTTCTAAGATAACAAATAGAGATCTTCTTTTGAATCAATTGTTTAATATTAAAATGTTACACAGAGAAACCGTGGCTCGACTACATATAAGAATAAAAGACATCATCAATGGACTCACCTCATCAGCCACCATCTAGAAAATCGAGACATGATAAGGTACGCACTAAACTCCTTCCCTAGAAACTCATTGTGGGCATCGATGGTAGATGCCTATAAAGTTTTGAAAGATCTTTTCATTATAAAATTAGATGATTTATTTTGTAAATTAGATTTACATGAGCAAACTAACACTAGCTAGATAGAGAAGGATATAGATTTATATGGAGGACAGAACAAAATCAAGGAGGCTAAGTCCAAATCAAAGCTAAAACATGAACCTGAGAGCGAGTCAGATTCAAATTCAAATAATGAAGAAGAAATAGTAAACATGGTACGAAGAATGTTTACTAAAAGGAAGTTCAACAGAAGGAATTTGAAGAAAGCACAAAATATCTCAACCATACCAAAATCAAAGATAACCTACTATAGGTATAACAAAAAGGATCACTACAAGCAAGAGTGCCCTCAACTAAAAGAAGAGAAAACCAAGTCTGCAAGAAGAAGAAAGCACTCAGGGCCACTTGGGATGAATCTTCATCAGAGGAGTTAGATATGGAAGAACCAAAGCAATCAAGTCATCTTACTTTTATGGCACTGAATGAAGAATTGGAGTCCGAGCCCGAGTTGATTCACAAATCTGTATACGTTTCAAAAGAATCACAAGAGGTAACTTTATTTTTAAAATTTCAAATGCATAAAATTATTAAATATTTATTTAAGAAATTAACTAAATCTGAGGCTCAGAATGATTTGCTACTTAAGGAACTTAACCACTTTAAGGAGCAAGTCAACTTGAATCCCTCAATTGACCATGCTCAAGAGAGAACTTCAACTCAAGTTATAAAACTTAAGGAAGAAAATTTCAACTTGAAAGGTCAAGTAGAAGGACTCAAGAAAATGTTGAAAAAGTTTAACTTGGCTCCAAGTATTAAAATATGATGCTTGAATCTCAACAAGCTATGTACAACAAATCTAAACTTAGATATAAAGCTAAATGAAACAACAAACCTTATGTCTTTATTAAGTCAAAATGTTATAAATATAGTCCAAGCATGGGTTCTGAAAGATTCTCTAGCAAATTAAGTAGGGCCAAACTAATATTATGTATCAAAAAATAATATTCATTACTTAAACATAAAACATAAAATCTATGCTTCAGTGGGAGGCAGAAAACTAGTTGTCACCTCAATAACTTGACCTACCCACTTGGGTATTTAGGACTAGATAAATTATAGCTAGTTCTAGCCTGTTGGATTAAAGTTTAGTATTAAATTCTCTCGGTGAGACTAATTGGAAAGCTTTGTCTAAGGTACATAGTTACTCTAATGATGTCTAAGTGACTCGCCAGAACTTGGAAGCTTATTCAGGGAAGCTTGCTTGAGTTACCCAAAGCTACTCTTAAATCAAATACAAGTTAAAACAACTCCTGACAATTGAACATCATTTATCTCACAAAATCTATAGGACTACCTTGATTGATAACTTAGACTGGGTGAGATGAATAAAAACCTAAATAAATCTTTAATTAATTAATTAATTAAATTTATAAATAAAATTAAGTTAATTGAAATCTTAAAATCAATCAAAACTAAATTAAAATCATAAAATCATTAAGATTAATAAAACTTAAACTTGAATTAAAACTTAAACTAAAATTAAAATTAATAAAAATTATAACTTAAACTTAAAATTAAAACTAAATTAAAACTTAAACTTAAACTAAACTTAAACTCAAATTAATTAAAACTTAATCTTAAAGTAAATGAAAATTAAATGAAAACTAGACATTAAAATTAATATTAGACTTAAACTTAAAATAAAAACTTAAACTCAAATCAAAATTTAATTAAACATCAATTAAAAATAAATCCATCAAACCAAAACTTTGGTTTAACTCCTACTTTGTTTATAGGAATTCAAAGACTTGGATCAATAGATACTGAATAGTGGATGTTCTAGACATCTAACTGGAGATCGATAAAAATTTATGAACATAAAGTTTAAAAATCTAGGATCAGTTTCCTTCGGTAATAATGACAAACTTAAGGTTGTAACACTCCACCCTCCTCACTACTGGACTGTGAGGGCAGAGCGTTACTGGACTACTAACTTTGCTTAACTATCCTTGTTCACATGTTGATAGTAATTCCTAAAACTCTCGGAGAACTCAAAGCACACAATTAACTAGCAGCGGAAGACTAAATGACTCATCTAATACATTCTTAATAAATGGCAATCTTAATAAATTCTTATGCTAGGTCCCAAGGCTTCTATAGTTCAGGCATCACACATCCATCCGCACCTCCTACTATAAGCAAAATTACTTAGTAAGAGCTATCTAACTCACAAAACTCGAAAACTGATTTGTGAAGTTTTGAAAACTATTTTCATAATAGATAAAAATAATAATCAACTTTCTTCTTGGGCCCGGCAACTGTACTTGCTATGCGCGCATCCCTAACTAGACCCGAGATAGCTGATCCCGAATCTAGTAGGGTTTACTAGGTTATCTAAACCTAGGAACGACTATAGGAGCCCAACCCAAGGACAACTGAGAGTCCAGCACAGTGTCACTGATAAAAGTAAAATACTGATTTATAAGCTGATTTATCTTAATTACTTCTTCTTTAAATGTCTTGGCATTTTAACGAGCACCTTGTGTGTCAAAATCCCTAAAGTCTTGACTTTGGGATCTACTTAAGGCCTTGGCCTTTTTCTTTCTTTTCTTTATCTTTCTTATAATTGTTAATACCTCTAATAAAAGAATGCTTCTTTAAAAACTAAAATGTTTAAACAAATTCTAACTTTGAAATGCATAAACAAAAATCTGCATACTATGCTAATCAAAATTCTGCATACTATTCTAATCAAGATTCTGCATTCTATGCTACACTATTTATGCATACTATGCAAACATAAATTCTGCACTATAATACTTAACTAAACTGCATTATAATCTTTTTTTTTTAAAACTGCACTATAAGTTCCACCAAAAATCTGCACTACAAGTTCCACCAAAAATTTACACTATAAATTCCACCAAAAATTTACACTACAAGTTCCACAAAAAATCTGCACTATAAACTTTAAAGAAATCTGCACCATAAGCTCCTAAGAAATCTGCACTACAAGCTTAATTAAAATCTGCATTATAAGCTTACATAAAAATTTGCACTTATAAGCTTAATTAAAATCTGCACTATAGGCTTAATTAAAATCTACACTATAAGCTTAAATAAAATCTGCACTATAAGCGTAATTAAAATCTGCACTATAGGCTTAATTAAAATCTGCACTATAAGCCTAAATAAAAATCTGCACTATGAGTTTAATTAAAATCTGCACTATAGACTTAATTAAAATCTGCACTATAAGCTTAATTAAAATCTGCTCTATTAGCTTAAGTAAAAATCTGCACCTATAAACTTAATTAAAATCTGCACTATAAGCTTAAGTAAAAATCTGCACCTATAAACTTAATTAAAATCTGCACTATAGGCTTAATTAAAATCTGCACCTATAAGCTTAATTAAAATCTGCACTATAAGCTTAATTAAAATCTGCACTATAAGTACTCCTCATGCTTCGAATTCAAGAAGAACAAAGGTTCGAAACTACTCCTACTGCAGGTGAGAAGCACTTACCTTGCTTCTTGGACTCACAACCGAACAAAAAGGGCTTCTAGGACCTTGGCTGGCCGCCGAAGATGATGCCCTAACTCCCTTTCATTTTCTACCCGAGCTCCGCCATCGTGCGTAGAAGAGAAGGAGAGAATGGTTTAAGTCACGGGAAAACAGAGCATCAACTTATCCCTTTTTATAACTTAATATTTCTGTTAACTCCTTAAATAAATTCGCTACCTTTTCTAAACAGACAAATCCAACATCAACTTATCCCTTTTATAATATTTTGTTAACTATCTTAAATAAATTCGCTACCTTTTCTAAATAGACAAATCCAACATCAACTTATCCCTTTTATAATATTCTGTTAACTATCTGAAATAAATTCGCTACCTTTTCTAAACAGTCAAATCCAACATCAACTTATCCCTTTTATAATCCAATATTCTATTAACTATCTTAAATAAATTCGCTACCTTTTCTAAACAGAAAAAATTATTTGCACACCTGGTCAGTCGGGTTTTGACCGAGTCAAACGTCGTGGGTTCAATTCTCGGCTTGGATATTTTTTTGTCGAAACTTCCTTCGTTTAGTAAAAATACCAAACGACCTCCAAAAATTACATAAAAATACTCTAAAAATTTCTAAAAATCCCTAGAATATTTCTATAGCATTTTTAAATATTTTTAAATTATTTTTAGGACTCTAATTGAGGAAATTTGGGGCGTTACAAAGGTAAGTGGAGCAAGTAATATTCAGTTAGAATCAAATTTATTAATTAGAAAAGTTTTACTTATTGAAAATTTTAACTTTAACTTACTTAGCATTAGTCAACTATGTGATGTTGGTTTTGTAGTTAAGTTTTTATCATCTATATACTTATTAAATCACTCTAAATATATTCAAACATAACTCTAAAAGGAATTTAGACAAAGTAATATTTCTTTAATAAATTTACTTAGGACTCCATTTAAATGTCATTTGACACAACAAGAAGAAACCTAGCTATAACATAAGAGAATACACACATCTATATAATTAAGAAACATGCTAAAAATAAATAAACTTGAATTAGTAAAAGGATTACCTAAACTAGGAGTCATAGATAACAAAATTTGTAATGTAAGCCAACAAGGAAAACAAACCAAGTCAATACACAAATCAACTGACTAACAACAAACTAATACAATACTTAAACTATTACACCTAGACTTGTTTGACTCTCATGGTATCAAATCAATAAATGAAAATCTGTATTGCCTAGTTATAATCAATGACTATTCCAAGTATTCTTGGGTAAACTTATTAAACCATAAAAGTGAAACCTTTGAAATATTTAACAATTTTTTAGACAAATAGAAAATGAAAAAGACCTAAAAATTAAGAAAATTATAAGCAACAATGGTGTAGAATTTAAAAATTATACTTTTATAAAAAAAAAATCTTGAAAATGGATATCACTATGAGTTCTCATGTCCAAAAACACCCCAATAAAATGGAATAATAGAAAAAAAAAAAATAGAACTTAACAAGAAGCAGCTAGGTCAATATATTGAATGAATACAATTTACTTAAATACTTTTGGGCTGAAGCTATTAATATAGCATGCTATGTTCAAAATAGGGTTATAATTAACAAAATACAAATTAAAACACCTTATGAAATCTATTTTAATAAGAAACCAAGTGTAAAATACTTAAGGGCACTTGGGTTAAAGTACACATTTAAAATACCAAGGACAATCTTGGAAATTTTATATCAAAAACTCAACAAAGTATATTTTTGGGTTATTCATCAAATAATAGAACTTACAAAGTCTATAATAAAAGAACACAAAAATTAAAAAAAATCGACCAACATCATATTTGATGAAAACTCTGACCAAAATCAAGATCAACATAAAATTGAGAAAATAACTGAATTACACAAAAATAATACAACTCAACAAGATGAAAATACCTTAATGCAACAATAAGAAGAAAGTAAAAAATAATCAAGAAATAGAACCAAATCCTAGAACACTATAGATAAATACAAATCATCTAATAGAACAAATCATAAGTGTTCCTAAATCAAGAATTCAAACTCGATCAGCATTTAGAAACCTAAGTCAAATTGCCTTAATATTTAAAATTGAACCTAAAACTATAGATGAAGCATTGTCAGAACTTGACTAGGTAATTGTAATGCAAGAAGAGTTAGCTAAATTTAAAAGAAATGAAGTTTGGGACTTAATACCTCCACCTAAAAATAAATCAATAATAAAAACAAAATGGGTTTTTTGAAATAAATTAGACAACAAAGGTGAAATCACTAGAAGCAAAGCACGTTTAGTAGCTAAAGGAACTAGTCAAGTCGAAGGACTAGTTTACGATGAGACTTATGCTCCAATAGCTAGACTTGAGTCCATTAAGATGTTGTTAGCCTATGTAGCACATAAAGAATTCAAATTATATCAATGGATGTAAAATCTGTATTTTTAAATGGGCTAATTAAAGAAAAAGTTTACATAAATCAACCACCTAGTTTTGAAGAATTATAATATCCAAACCATGTCTACAAACTAAAAAAGACATTATATGAGTTAAAATAAGCTCCTAGAGCCTAGTATAAAAAACCTATATAGTTTGTTAAGTTCAAAAGGTTTTAAACAAGGTCAAATTAACCCTACACTATTTATAAAAAGTCTTGACTCAAACATATTCATAGCCCAAATATATATAAATGATATAGTGTTTGGGTCAACCAATTCTAAATTTTTAAAAGAATTTATAACATAATGGAAAATAAATTTGAAATGAACCTAGTAGGGGAATTAAATTTCTTCTTAGATTACAAATAAAATAAACTAGAGAAGGAAACTAAGTACACCAAATCAGAATTTAATAATCTAAGATGGCAATTAAGTATATACTTTGTAAAATAGGTATCTTTTTGTGATATTTAAAATGATAGTTTTCAAACATTTATATTTTCTTTTAGACCCATGATTTATAAAACTTAGGTTTTCAAAAACATCAAGAAAAAAAACTAGCCTAGGTAATACTATAGAATGCATAATCCTATAGCTTTAGGAAATCGGCATCTCACAAGCACACTAGGATTCCTTGTTTGTGTAATATGAAATATAGAATGGAGTGATATGCTTAGGCCTTAACCTAGATTTCAGATGATTTTATCAGTGCATAGACATAAGTCCAGGATTTAAATATACATTGATCAAATTGAGTTATCTTGTTTAGTCAAAACTAACTGGAACCAAAATACTCAACTTGACTAACTTTAGTTCAATAAGCTGAAATCTTGTGATAAATAGCTAAAAGCTAAAGTTAGACATTCCAAAATAAGTGCAATTTTCTAGGTTTTTTTAATCATGCTTGGATTTTAAAATATTTTTAATTTAGGAGGAGCATTAACATGAGTTTTGGAAGAAACTTATTTTTAGATTTTTCAAACCTTATTTCAAAACTTATTTTCAAAAACTATTTTTTCCTTAAAAATTTCAAAACTTATTAGAAATTTTTAAATTTATTTCAAAATTTTCCTTATAAATTTCAAAACTTATTTCCTTATAGAAATTTTAAAATCTATTTCAAAATTTTCTTAAAAATTTCAATACTTATTTCAAAACTTATTTTCAAAATTTTTTTATAGGTTTTCAAATCTAATTTTAAATTTGTTTTAAAATGCACCTTAACAATGTTTCAAAAACTTAGTAGCAAACTTCGGTATTTTCAAAACTCTAATCCTAATTTTTGGAAAACTTCTTCAAGAAATTGATGCTTCTATTATAACCTCAATTTTTTATGTGTATGAAAGGGGAAGAGATGTTAAATTTAAGGAGAGTTTATCTTAAGGGAAAGCAAGTTAACTATATGTTTTTAATATCATATTTTTAACTTAACTTTGAACCAGATTGTTAAATATCAAAAAGAGAGAGATTGTTGATGTACGAAGCTTCATAATCGAACATATATTTTGATGTTATAAAATGTTCAATGTTAAGTTTTGTTGTTATATGATGAATTGATTAAGTGTGCAGAATGCTCAACATGAAAAGTCATAGTAGGTCAACTGGATTTGATACTTGGCAAGGGAAGTCTAAGCAGATCGTGAAACTATGCAGAAAGTCCAGATGGGTCAAGTAGACCTGACATCTGGCGGATGGGATCAATAGGTCTAGAGAACCTGATATTGAGTCAAGTGGAAGCCCTGGCAACTGATACGATGTTGACCAGTTAAGTTTAAACAGGTCTAAAGGACCAGATGTTTGACAAGTAAGTTGAGGTAAGCTATTAGAGGTAAGCACAGTGAGGTCGTGCCTCATTAGGGATAAACCTTAGGTGTTAATCCAACTGAAGAAATTAACGGAGGTTTCTAAGTTGAGATCAAGACAATCCTTACTGTCTTCATTATCCATAGTTTTACTAATCTTGTTTTGTAAGTTTATGCTCTAACTTTGTTTTGTAAGATAAACCTTATGTCTGTTTTTGCAAGATCATTTTATCAATAGAAAAAGGTGTTCAGATGATAGAACCCTGAAAAACTAAAGCAGTGAGATTCGATCCAAGCCATAAATGAAAATTTTAGTTCCATTGATGGATCAAGGTGATGAGTCAATAGATAAATATATTTTTAGAATTAATCAAGATTTGAATCAAAGTACAAAAGGTAAAAAGATGTTCAGTCGACGGAAAGACTATGTTCAGTGTCTAGAATAGCGAGATTTCCCCTACCGAATAGATCGGATCATAGTAAATAAGGAAGGAACGGAGGATCCGTCGAAGGATAGGGTGATCAGAGGATGGATCAATTTAATCGACAGAACCTCTTATTAGTTGACGGATCAAGACCTATAAAAGAAGCCCTCAAGCTTTGAGCCAAATAGAACTTCTGCCTTCTGATTTTATACTATGCTCATTCAATGCTCGTGCAACCTACAATTACTACAACGTCGGGAGGCTTCCGACAACCTACACTTCTTCTTATATTCATTGTTGTCAGTATATTTATTTTCTTGCATATTGTATTCATACTTGTAATATCACTTTATCATTTAGTGGATTGCCTAACGAAAGCGATAAACGATCATAGGCCTTGGAGTAAGAGTTATCAAAGGCTCTGAACTAAGTAAAAAATAGTCTTTTTTTATCTTTCTCTTTTTACTTTATTCCATAACGCACTCTAGTTTTATGAAAGAAAAGAAAAGCTTTTAAACCAACGAGATTCAACCCGCCCTCTCCCCCCTCTTGTTCTCTTATGATCCAATACACCTTATGAGCACTAAATATATTTTATTCTATTTAGATCTTAGGGTTTAGAATTTACTGTTTAGGTTTAGGGGTTGTGTTATAGTATTAAAGTTTTAGAAATTTTTTAAAAAAATACACATAGTGTTCACAAAGCGTGCATTCAATCTCTAAACCCTAAATGACATACTGGCAAACAAAAAAAAAATTTAAAAATGAACTGCCGCTATATATATATATATATATATATATATATATATATAGCAATGTTACCCTAAGGACCTTATACCGCGCACTTAGTGTACACTTGAAAAAAAAATTGATTTAAAATTTTTTTATGATTAATACTATAACACAATCCCTAGACTCTAAAAACATAATCTTATTGGTATAACTAGAAACTTAAAAAAAAAAATGAACAAAAAAATAAAAAAAAACAAAAAAAAAAAAAACAAATGCACTATCACGGATGGCGTCCACAAGGTAATGTCCTGAGCATCAATATATATGTACACACACATACCTTACACCGCACACTCCGTGTGTATATATATATATGAGGAATGGTTCATGACTATGTTGTCGAGGCGCTTGGAATTGATTCAGACGCCTCGATTTTTTATTTATTTTTATTTTAAAAAATAAAAATTTCCTTAAATCCTAAACTGCATCCTAATTACATATATTGTACTCCATAAGTACCTAAATTTTGTTTAACTTGAATATTATAATCCAACCCTTAAATAATCCCGGAGCTAAAAAAAATACAACTAGCTATTTCAATTGGGGCATTTGGATTAATTTCAGACAGTCTAACAACACAATTACGGATCGTTCCGTAATGAAAAGTCATATATATATATATATGTTTTTTGATCTTTTGATTTTTTGATTTTTTTAAAAAATAAATTGAATGAAAAAAAACAACATTCCCTTATATAAATCTTAAATACATTAATATATCTCCTAAACACATTACAATACTCCATAAATACTTAAATTTATTTCATTTTAAATTTTTCTTTTAACTAAACACTATAATCTAATTGGAAAACATGAACCCTAGAGGTAAAATCTTTAAAAAAAAAAATAGCTTGAATATTATAACTCAATTGGAAGCTTGAACTTAGAAATAAAATCTTAAAAAAATATTTTAATTAATTTTTTTAATTTAAAATTAAAAAAAATAAAAGAAACGAAGATGATGTTTTTTTAAATTTTAAATTAAAAAAATCAACATTTCCTTATATAAATCTCTAATATATTAATATATCCCATAAACATATTACAATACTTCATAAATACTTAAATTTATTCCATTTTTAATTTTTTTTCTTTTAACTAAACATTATAACCCAATTTAAAAACTTGACCGCTAGAGATAAAATCTTAAAAAATTAAGTTAAAAATTATAACCCAATTGGAAAATCTAAATCCTAGAAATAAAATTTTTAGAAAAATATTTTAATTATTTTTTTAATTCAAAATTTTAAAAATAAAAAAAAAAGAACTGATATGATGTAGATGTGCACAGTTGCAGCGTACGCAATATATATATATATATATATATATATATATATATATTTGCATCATTTTATTTTAGTGCTTAATCCATTTCTTCCACGCCCTAAGGCCAGATCCGTCCCCTGGTGATATTTAAGTGGTGGTCCTGGTCCTGTTTAAAAACATGTGTTTTTCTAGGGCTGCTATTGCTTCTAACCTATTCATCTGTCAGTCAACTCATTCCCTTGATATCTCTTTATCTGTAAATATGAAAAGGTGTGATGTGGAATAAAAAAAAAATGAAAACCCTAAATGGATATTGCTTCTGAATTTTGATAATCTTGAAACCTTGTGCCTTGACTCACCCATGGATACAAATAGGCATAATCTATATTTGGTTGCATTCCCTAGACCTCAGAAGAGTTAAGTAAAGGTTGAACGCTAACACTTGTGGTTAAGAAGATAAGTATGATGTGCTTGGGATGGTCCTTGAAGGCTATATGCCATGACAGTGATCTCGATGGCTATTGGCTACTGTATTTTTCATGTGGGCCAAGGGGAGTCAGTGCAGTGGCAAGAAGCTGAAACACCATTCAAGGTCCTTGCAAATGGTATTTATCTCACTTTTTATATTCCTTTGACTTAAGCTTCGCATTTCGATTTAACTATCTTTTTCTTTTCTGACATTGCCTATTACAATAATAATAAGGATCAATAAAAACAACACTTTTTTCATCAGTAAATGGATCATTTCTTTGTTTGTCCTGAGACTCATGTCAGCACAAGACAAACAACACCGAGAAGGCATCAATAACGCCTTATCGTTTCAACAAGTACTGAGCAGCCATTCTTGACTTGAGTTCTTCGGTAGTGTTGGCCACATGCATGGATGGGCATGATCTGCTTGAGGTCATCGATAGCAAACTATTGATGTGGATGGTGCAACGCAAGTTGAGCATTTTTGATTGATTTGTGTTCCTTGTGGGTTCTGGCTCCTCAGAGAGAAAGTCTAAGCTGTCCTTGTCGTCTCTCCTCTCCTCTCCTCTTCAGTGTTTGTCTCGTTTAGAATGTGCCAAAATCTGTGGGAAAAGTTTGGATGCTAGCTCCACCAGATAGTTGAGCACTGTGCAACATGTTAGAGGGCATCACATCCATTTAGTCTCCAAAGAAGGAACAGTGGATCTAGCTGCATGGCATTGTGGTGAGTGCGCATTATCTTCTTATTTCGGTTATTATCTCTAATTAGTATATTTAATTATAAATTGTATATATAAGTATAAACTGAACTCATTAAAGTCATCTAATTTAGGTTTATTAGATTTCGATTATTAATATAGACATTATATGTATAGAACCTATAGTCTCACATCTATTATCATCTATGAGTTGATAATAGATATCCACTATATATAAGATTGGTCCCCCAAGAGTTTAGGGTTCAATCTTGACAGAACTTTTGGTTCCTCATTGGCCTAAAGTTTTTCAGCGTCGTCACCCCTGAGCCTCTTGGAAGACCTTCTTTTTCTTTCCACTGCATCTTCTTCCACAGAGATATTTCTAAACGACGCTAAAGACAAGGATAACTATTTAATCAGGTTTCTTATCATATTTGTTTGTGTATTTATTTTTCTTATGTCATGTTTAATTGATGAAACTAGATCTTTTTGTTCTTGTATTTCCTATATGTGAATTCTTTATATTTTAGAATCCATACGGATTAGGTTTTTACAAGAACTATCAATTGGTATTATAGCCAAATTATTATGTTTCATCATTTTCATTGGTAATAAAGTTTAAATTTTTCGTCGATTTGTTGTTTGTATGTTAGATCAAGTTTTTCCTAGTTAATACAAATTTTTTGATCGTCGAAAATCATATAAGAGAAAACTAGGATAGACTTGTTTTTTAAGTTTTTCATGTTTCTGCGAAGAATATGAAGAAAATCATATAAGAGTATGTATTTATCTTATTGCTCTATTTTTGGTAATAAAGACAAACATTTTGTTTTGATTATTGTACTTACTTAAAATTCAAAACATTAATAGGTATTTATATGTTTGTTTGACATTCTAATTGTAATATCATCATTTACTACTACTGTTTAGCATTTGATGTTTGTAAATATGATACAGATTCCTTTTAAAATCATAAAGTGATCATGATTTGCTATTGCAGTTTAGCATAAAGTATTTCACAAATATGATCTGACCTTTTTGAGGTCATCTTAGGACCAGTTGAAAATTGATATGTACTGATCGTATTTCATGTAATTTTCATTCTACATATATATATATTTTAATCTATGTCATTAATGACATTGGTATTGTGATTACTGTAAGGGCTTGTTATGATCATATACAGTAGTTATGACCTCTTTAATCCTATACCAATGAAGTTAATGGACCAGATTATTTACAAGGGTATTATATACCTATAAAGTTTGATATCAACTAAAGTTTTACTTGTATTTCATATACAACTCACAAATAGCCCAAGTGGGAGATTATTTGTTATTATCTCCAATTGGTGAGTTTAATTATAAGTTATGCATATGAGTACAAAACGAACTCATTAAAGTGATCTAACTTAGGCTTATTGGATTTCGGTTATTGGATGCAGACATTGTATGTATATAACTTATAGTCTCGCATCTATTATCATCTATGGGCTGATAATAGATTTTCACTATATATAGGGTTGGTCCTCAAGGGTTTAAGGTTCAATCTTGACAGAACTTTTGGTTCCCCATTGACCTAAAGCTTTTTGACGCTGTCACCCCTAAGCCCCTTGAAGACCTTTCTTTTCTTTCTACTGCATCTTCTTCCACAGAGATTATTTCTAGATGGCGCTAAAGATAAGGAAGACTTTTCAATCAGGTTCCTTATTATATGTGTTTGTGTATTTATTTTTCTTATGTCATGTTTAATTGATGAAACTAGATTTTATTGTTCTTGTATTTTCTACATATGAATTCTTTATATTTTAAAATCCATACCGTTTAGGTTTTTACAAGAACTATCACTTATTGCTTGTCTTGACAGTCACGGTTTCTCCTGTGAGCTAGGTTTAATTATTCCACTTGAATTGTATTAAAGATCAACTCTTCAATCATCAATCACCTTCCTTTTCCTTTCCACAACCCTAAGTCAACTTGTTTTCCAGGTATCCATTTCTTGTAATCCGACTAATGTTAGAGGTGATCAGTTCAGCCCCACGAAAATTTTCCATGTGTCATCAAGATAAATCAAGAAATCCAAATGGATTCTAACGGGCAGCCTAGCGTCTCAAATAATTCAAACTCCACATGTGTAATATATGTTATGAGTGAAATTCAAACTCTCATTGTATAAGGAGATCATCCCACCATTTACCATCGCATCATTGCCCTAGGGGCCTAAGGTAACTGATTTGTAAGTTCATATGTATCTTTATGAGTTGCGCATTATGGATTAAAGTATTTAATTTATTGTAACAAAGGTATGCGGAGACATTTGAATTTGAACTAACTGGCTACGTTAGACAATGATTGTTGCGCGCACTAGTAAGTTGTGTGCTAGTTGGTTGATCATTTTTGTGATGTAAACATTCCTTGAAATAATTCAATATAATCTCGATCATCCAAGAGCGTAGATCAATGTAGGATAGGTGCAACTAGACGGGCATACTCCCTTATAAGGGGGTATACATAGCCATAAAAGAGTCATAGAAGGGTTGTGCAAACTCACTAGAATTTAATGATAATTTTTAGATTTCATTAGATCTCCTCTTCCCTTAAAACAACAAAAGTCTTCCTTCAAAACGATGTAGCTTCAACCATTAGAAAAGTATTTAAAAGTTAGGAGGAATATTGTTGATGGTCAACTAGCTAGAGGGATCATAGGCAAATAGACGACCCAAATACAATGTTGAATTTGAAGTGTATGTATGATGAAAATGAAAGTGTAATATTTAATTTGCAATAAAAATATAAAATATTAAAAATGCGCTAACAAAATAATATAACAAGTTTGGACACTTCGCTACCTATGTTATACATCCAATGAGTCACCTCCACCCCTTTAAATGAGATAATAGGGCAAAGCTCTACGAGTGGATAATCATACATTGCCAACTCCTCAATGATAAGATGAGGATTTGGTATAAGCCTCAATTAGATGACCTCTAGTTGAGTATAACCTTGATCAAGAAAACATTAGGATAGATATCATCTATGGAAGACCATCGACATGCTCATATGACAATTAGATATCACAATATTGAGTTCGAAATTAACTTGGATAACAAACTCTATTTAAAAGATAAATTCTATTTATATAGCAATACATGTCCAAATTAAATATGGGCACATAGTCTTCAAATTTATCTTCAAGCTTGATGATCCTTCACAAGTTCTAATGTCTTACTATTATACACTCAATCCATAAATTTCATCATCCAAGTTTGATCATTCTAATCTTTAATTCACATGATAACTTACTTCGTGCAAATTAAATGATCAAGTGCACGTCTAACTTTGATTAAATTATTTAATCTTAAGGGGCAAATCCAACAAGCCTTCATATTTTATTTATTTTCACTTTTTATTAAAAAAAAGAAATTGCAAATTTATTACGTATTATTTGACTTTTTAGTTAAAATAATAAAAGTATCATCGTGAGGTCAGCAGATCGGTATTTTCAAATGACAAAACTACCCTCCTTCCGCTTTATATTGTTCCCTCCCCACACTCCAAGTCCAACATCTATCGGTTTCTCCATTGGAGAGAGGCGCCGGCGCTCCGGTCGGTGAAGATGTCGACTTCCTTAGCCGGTGAGATTGCTACCGAACTGATAAAGGAGCTCTTGAATGTGGTCCGGATGACCTATCTCTGCCGGCCGACCGCCGAGCAGCTGAAGCGCTCCGTCGACTCCCTGCTCCCCATTGTCCAGGAGACCAGCCTCTCCGGCGTCGAGCTCCCCCAGCACCGCCAAAATCAGCTCTCTGAGCTCGCCGACAACCTCCGCCTCGCTCTTGAGCTCGCCCGCAAGGCCGCCGCCTCCCCCCGCTGGAATGTCTACAGATCCATGCAGCTCGCTCGCAAAATGGAGCGCATCGACAACTGGATCACCCGCTGGATCGAGCGCCAGATTCCCGCCCATGTCCTCGCCGATGTCCACCACATCCGCGCCGACTACGCCGCTCGATTTGACCGCATCGAACGGACCCTAGACATCACAGCTGCCTCTGTAATGGCGAGAGGCCCGGTGGCGTTGGGGACTGCGCCATTCTCGATGTTCCCTGAGATGATGAAGGGATTTGTGCCCGTGGCTGCGCCCGCTAAGGCACCGATCGCGATGGGGAGTCCGCCGCCGTCGTCGGGCTTCCCGATGCCAGAAATGATGGAGGGGTTAATGCCCTCTGAAGAAGCTGCGAAGGTACCGGTGGCGATGGGGAAGTCGCAGTCCTCAGGGTTCCCGGTTGCTGAAATGATGGAGGGGTTGATACTGGCGGGAGAAGGGATGAAACCCGTGGGTGTCGGAATCAGGTTCGGAAAGGAGAAGGTAAAGGAGATGTTAATGGATGGCTTTGATAGAGTAACCGTCGTTGGAATCTCTGGCATCGGTGGAAGTGGCAAGACGACGCTCGCCAGGGAGATTTGCAAAGATCCAGAGATTCGAAGTAAGGGCCTTCTACTTTTGCGTTTCCCTTTGTTTTTTCCTTGTGCAGAGATTTACTCTTGAACACGTTTGGATTTTTTTTTTTTTCCTTTTACACATTGGCGCTTGCTAATCTTGGTTGTTTCGATTTTTTCATTGTCCTTTGATTGAATTCGAGGTTTACTATAGTCTACTCTTGAATAAGATTCTCAAACATAGATCATATAAGCAGTTCCTTCTTGTGGTTTTATTAGATCGACTGAAGAGTTTTGGCATTCTTGTATATCAATTATAAGTCTAGATAATTGGTTTCAAGAAGGTATTTTATCCTGCAAAATTCAAATCATTAGGGCAGATTCTTTGCTGCTGGAAAGAGTCTATTGTGGTAATTAAACTTTAAAATTTTTGGTCATAGAATTAGTATAAAACTTACCATAAAATTTTCAATGAATTTCTGACAGTGCGCACTATGTTCTAACTCATTTGCTTCTTGTTCTTCTTTAGGTTACTTCAAAGATAGAATTTATTTTGAGACGCTTTCACAGTCTCAGAATTTGGAGAGTCTGAAGCTAAAACTGTGGGAACAAATTAGTGGCAATATGGTTCTTGGGGCTTATAACCAAATTCCGCAGTGGCAGGTGGAGTTGGGGACAAGAGATAAAGGACCATTTCTTCTGGTGTTAGATGATGTGTGGTCTGCCTCAGAGCTTGAAGAACTGGTTTTTAGAGTACCAGGATGCAAGATTCTTGTTGTTTCACGGTTCAAATTCCCTTCAATTGTCAAAAACACTTATGAGATTGAATCACTAGGAGAAGAGGATGCTTTGTCCCTCTTCTGTCATGCAGCTTTTGAACAGAAATATATACCATCTACTTTTGACAAAAAGTTAGTAAAGCAGGTAAAAAACCATTGTTTGTGTGCTTAATTCAGCAACTAGACGATACTCCTTTTGTTGCATGCATGTTTCACTTGCTTCAACAATTTTTCAATGATATGTTTATAACATAAGAAAAATACATTGACTTCATTAAATATTTTTGTCAAAATAATAAATTCTTTGTTGGGTTTTATTTTTCAATATTCTTCTGATGTCATTCTTTCAGGTTACTACTATATTTTGTAGTTCTACTAAATTTGCAATCGTATCTAATTCGGTAGTGTCTCAGTTAATAGTCACCAATTATTGATTATTATTTTTGTGTGTGATCACCATCATACTTTTCTCATAGATACTGTGACAATGGGAATTGTTTAATTCAAACTGTTAAAACATAGAGTCAATTTTGTCTGAACAGATTTCATTTGTTAATACAGGTTGTTGAGGAGTGTAAAGGGCTTCCTTTAGCTCTAAAGGTTATTGGTGCTTCTTTAAGAGATCAACCTCCAAAACTTTGGCTAAGAGCCAAAAATAAGCTTGCTCGTGGAGAAAGTATATGTGAATCTCATGAAAATAAATTGCTCGAACGAATGGCATCATCCATAGAATTTCTATCAGGGAAAGTGAGGGAGTGTTTCCTAGATCTTGGTTCTTTTCCTGAAGATAAGAGGATCCCTTTGGATGTGCTAATCAACATGTGGATGGAGCTCCATGATCTTGATGAAGAAGATGCTTTTGCTATTCTAGTGGAGCTTTCGAATAAGAACCTTTTAAATTTATTGAAGGATGCACAGTATGTTTCTTCAATAATTTCTGTTAGAACCGCTATTGCTTCAATGTTCATAGATTAACCTCGGTTCAATTATATGCATACTGCAGGAACAGAGCTGGAGATATCTATAGCAGCTATACAGAGCTTTCTGTGACTCAGCATGATTTGTTGAGGGACCTTGCTCTTCATGTGAACAGTCAGGAGACGTTAACTTCTCGAAGGAGGTTAATTATGCCGAGGAAGGAAAACGAACTTCCAAAGGAATGGGATAGAGTTAAGGATCAACAGTTAGAGGCACAAATTGTTTCCATTAATACAGGTATTCAGCTCTGCCTTGTCCTAAAATGCAGTAGGTGACTCGTTCTTGGTAGATATTTTACATTACACGGTTGATCATCTGAAGTATGCTTCAGCAATTGAATTATCTATCTCTTTTACAGGTGAAATGAAAGAATCTGATTGGTTTCAGATGCATTTTCCAAAGGCTGAGGTACTAATTTTGAATTTTGCTGCCGATGCATACTTCTTGCCACCCTTTCTCAGTATTATGCCCAATCTGAAGACTCTGATCTTGATCAATTATGGGGCATCATGTACAACACTACAGAATCTTTCTGTATTCACATCTTTAAGTAACTTAAGAAGTCTCTGGCTTGAGAAAATAGCTGTCCCTCCTTTGCCAAAAACTACAGTTCCCCTGCAGAACTTGCGAAAAGTATCGCTTGTTCTATGTGAATTGACCAACAGCCTGAGAGGATCAAAGGTGGACCTCTCATTGACACTTCCACGCTTATCACATCTAACGATAGATCATTGCATCGATGTAACAAAACTTCCTTCTGCCATTTGCGACATCAACTCACTTGAATGCTTAAGCATATCCAACTGCCATGACTTGTCAGAGTTGCCATGTGAATTTGGAAAGCTAAATTCTCTAAAGATTTTAAGGGTCTATGCTTGCCCTGCTCTGAAGAGGCTACCTCATTCGATCTGCTTGCTGAAAGGATTAAAGTACCTTGACATCTCTCAATCCTTTAATCTCCGAGAGTTGCCAGAAGAGCTTGGTTACATGACAAGTTTGGAGAAGTTTGACATGAGAGAATGTTCTCAATTGAAGACTCTACCAAGATCCTCATCTTCCTTGAAGTCTCTTGGTCATGTGATTTGTGATGAAGATATTGCTTTATTATGGAAAGAAGCAGAAAGAGATATACCAGATCTTCATATTCAGGTAGCTGAAGAAAGTTTCAATTTGGACTGGCTAGTAGAATAAACACCCTTGCTCACAACTTTCTCGTGAAGTACTAGTTGCTTTGCCTCCCTGTTTATATAACTGTAACTATGACTTGTATATATGTAGCCTAGCCTACTTTAGGAAAGTTACAAAGAGTGGGATTGCTTCTGATCGGGTTTTTCTGTTACATATGAGAAGTAAATTACTAGAATTGTGTTGGGAGTGAAGCAAAAGGATTTGGACCTTGGTTAGGTTTCCATTTCGAAAAAAAACTTGAAATAGTGGCTGCTATTCATCGATGTCTCTATACCTCTGGATATCGTGAAACGAAACTAATAACTCCTCATTTGCCAATTGTTCAGGGAAAGCAAAATGTCTCACCACTGCCTTGTTCATATTGGTAACAGGTGATCAAACAATCAATGGTAAAGAAGAATATGACACTACCCACTTCATTGCAATGGCCCTTTTATGTGCCTTTCAGCGTTCATATATTCCACGCTTCTAAGAATGATGATATTCTAGCATTTGTTCACCATCTAACAGCTGCAACTTGAATCGCTCCATGCGATACACAAATCGAGGATGATATCCAATAGCATAAGATTGCAAGAATTGTTCTTCAAGCTAATAGGTCGTTCTCCAAAGCGAATCAGTCTTGATTTGTAATTTGATGAAGCGGCAGAAATACATTCTCTCTGCCGATGGATAAACTATTGTTTGCTAATAAAATTTTACATGTTTCTAATCTTTCTATTAATTTAATTTTTATTAGTTAGTTTGCAGAATAAAATCATGTTATTTTATTTTGTAAAATAAAATTAGTTAATTTGACTTCATGAAACATAGCATTTGAAGAAATACTTACTAGTTTACATTAGCTAATGGAATACCAGCAAGATTATTAAAATGGAAAAGGATATTTTTTTTTTTAATGGTAAAATACATCTTTGTAAGTTTTATAAAATAATAGTTAGGTTTGTGATGATATATAGAATTGAATGTTAG